>NW_010226225.1:20545-38635 GCF_000690775.1 Eurypyga helias
GTGGCTACAAGGAAGCTGGGGGGGACTTTTTACAAGGGCCTGTAGTGACAGGACAAGGGGTAACGGGTTTAAATTGAAAGCGGGGAGATTTAAACATCTGGACATCAGGAAGAAGTTCTTCCTGGAGAGGATGTTGATGCAGTGGAACAGGTTGCCCAGAGAAGCTGTGGATGCCCCATCCCTGGGAGTGTTCAAGGCCAGGCTGGATGAGGCTTTGAGCAACCTGGTCTAGTGGAAGGTGTCCCTGCCCATGGCAGGGGGGGTGGAACTAGATGGGCTTTAAGGTCCCTTCCAACCCAAACCATTCTGTGATTCTATAAACTTCCTGTACCCTAGCTGGCAGTGTCCCCCTGAAATGTAAAGCCATGGGAAAACCGTAAGAAGAAGTATTGTGCATACGTAACAACCCTTTCGAGCCTTGTTTCCTGGACTGTGCCCTTCCCCAGCAGCCTTGGTGTCTTGCTGTGTAACAAGGGCCAGCTGCTCCCTCGCCACATCCCTCCTCAGTGGCCAAATGAGGCTGTGAGGTGGCCCTGCTTGTGGACACGTCTGACTGAGCTGCAGCCTTGCACACGCTTTGTCTGCACTAGGGCAACGCTGAGCGCTGAAAAGCAGTAAAGTGAGAAAGGAGCTTTATGTGTAATGGTTTCCCGAGATTCGATTTCACACTTTCTCTCCTGGCTCATGTAGTTTTCTGTTTCCCTTGTTTAGTTGGGCGTTTTAACCACAGGCTTTTTAATTAGTGTTCTTTCATGCTGTTGAGAAAAGGTTTGGTTTTACACTTGGCTCTTATCTTAGAGGGAGGAAATCTTGGCATGTCCAGTTGTGCTTTGTTTAATGCCCTTGATAAAAATGTAAGGTTTTGCTGTCACAGAACCTGTGCTACGGAAAGATACATCCAGCGGCCCCTGCAACTCGTTAACGTTTTTAAGTAAATTAAAGTGTAAATTGAATTCTATTTGCTGGTGATTTACCCATGATTGATGTTGAGAATCCCATCAGCTTCACCAAACACAGATTTTAGGTTTCTGAGTAGTAGAATTTGGTAGCTGGCATGAAAAATATTATTTTGGTGACGCATAACCCTGGCTTCATAACATGCGTGTGGTTATACTGACTCCTCTCTGAGTGACTCCATTATGACTCCATGACTTCACTGTGACTCCTCTATGATTCTGTGGTTCCACCATGACTCTGTGACTCCTCTATGAAGTGACCATGGTCACTCCTTCCAAAGGCTGGTCCATGGCATGGTTGCCTGGAACTATCTAGCAGCTGAGCTGACAAGTCGTCTCCGGTTTCCAGTGTCTCTCCTGGAAGGTAACCTGCTTTCTGAAGCAGCACATCCATGTGGGAAGCATGCACAACTTGGCAGGTTTTCGAATTACCCAAGCAGCTGTGTCAGAATGGATGAGAGCAAGACGGATTGCAAAGGGTCCTTGTGATGAGTTCTCTACCGCGAGGGACGCGGTGGCATGGTCCCATTCCCCCAGCCACCTTCTTGCGCTGCTTGCTGAGTTTCACCTCTCAAGCAAAATGTGTCTGTTTGCACCTCAGAGAAGTAACACTTTTGCCTTGTGTTAGTTTAGTGGTTTTGGCTTTTCACAGAGCCGCTTGGAGCCATTGGTCACACTTCTGTTGGTTTTCCCAGGTCGGAGTACCATCTCCGTTTTGCTTAATCCTCACCTGATCCTCTCATGTGCTGGCTGAATATTCTCCCATATGTTTGCTTGGAATGTACACCGTTGGTTATAAGCTAATCCATACGTACCCTGAATTCTACCTGTCTACATCTTATTGCTTTCAGTGCTGGTATCATTTTTGGTACCATTTTGGGCTCCTGCATGTCAGTTTAAATGTCAATCATGGGTGCTTTCCAACTCACCTCTTGCTGTAGCTTTTTTGTCTCTCCTGGTCCTCCTGGTAGCTGCAGTCTGAGGGCTCTGCTGGTGCTGGAACGCTCTCCCAAGGATGCTCTTGCCTCCTTCCTCATCGCACAGGGCTTGGTGTGGGTAGCAGACGTGCTGCGCTGCTTTGGCGGGCTCCGAGGTCTTCAAGCCCTTCTGCCACGTAGGGTTTTCACTGTTGACATGTCCACAAGGCCAGAGTCCCTACAGGTCCATACAGGCAGAGGTCTGGGTGGCTTCTATGACTTGAGGAGTCTTTCCAGCTCTTGATAAGTATTATCTGTGGGTCTTTGAGAAATGCTAGCCCATGTTCTGGTTCATTTGTGTCCCAAAGCTGATCTGCAGCTGGCTGCTGAGGAGGCATTCCCTCAACTCCAACAAAGACCGTCTTCAGCTTTGGCTGGTCACCAGTGTTGTTACAAGAGGATGAGACCAGAAAATTCCATTTAAATACCAGAACGTGCTCAGGTATTTCACTTCCACAGGAGTTCAGTTGGCCTCATCTGGCTAGAATAGGTAACTTCTTAAAAAAAGAGCCAATTCTGGCAAAAAGTCATTGTTGGCAGCAATAATGCTACCTTCTCTCTGGTTTCTGGGGTGAAGTGTCAAATCCCCTCTGTGCAGCATCTGCGTTTAGCAGCACATTTCAGTTCTGCTTTGCCCTCAGGTGAAATGCCTCGCTAGAGCGCCATAAAAATCACGTTTCCCCACAGGTCTCAGACCAGATATCTTTGTGAAATACTCATGCTAAAATGCTGCCATCCCTCCAGCCTGAGGATGAACATCAAAGCATTGCCCATGGTTTGGAGTTGAAACAGGACTGGGGTGATCCTGAGAAGAGCGCGAGCATGTAGGGGTGTAGGAACTGACTTTTGTAGACTCCCATGGTACACATGATTTCCTCTGGGCTTCTTCTCTGCATCTTTTTCCTTCCCATGATGATATTCACACAAAAAATATCCAACAGAAATGTGAAGCGGGGAAAAACCCTCTCCTTTCATGAGATATAGTCACATTAAATGTGCACCTAAAGACAGCTACATAACAGCATTTACCCTTATTAAGCTCTTCATATTTCTTACCCCTTAGGGGGAAAAAAAAAAAATCCAGCAGTATCAGCATCTCAGTCTGCATCTTTGGGAGGGTTTTCTCCCACACAGATTTCTACAATTAAGAGCATTGCCATCAAGTTATTGGAATTTGCTGTCTGTTGGGGTTTTCTTTCCTTTTTTTGTGATTAAATAGCTCAAATTAGGGCTGCTTTGTTTTTCCTTATCAGGGATGGGGATGGAGGGGAAGGGAACATGCACCAAAACAGCAGGCAATCTCGATTGGAATATATTTAAATATTTAAAATGTCAGATCTGTTTTAGTATTTTTTTAATACGATGCATCCACAGTCATTCACATTTCATTTCTGGAGTCTATGGGCTTGTGTTTAAGACTAAAACAAGCTTTTCTCCCAGTGATGTCCAGGCCATCTGCCTCTTTTCCCTAGTCCTCACGGCCGGGTGGCTAAATAACAAGGAGTCATTCAGCTAACCTCAGCATCTGCCAATTGTGCTTTCTCGGTGACCTTTCAAAAAACTGCCGCCTTCTTTTTGCCTAAAAATAAATTTTACATTACCAAGCTGAGGAAGCAAACTTCCCTATGCATTTTGAATAACATCTTTGTTTTGAAATGTCTCTTGACTCCCATGTAGTGAAAGCCTGACATTAAAAAAGGTGTTTTATATTTGTACCAAGTATTGGCTGATACTCACAATATAATGGGACAGTTGAGCTTCTGTGCAATTTTGTGACATGCCATCATTAGCACCTCATGAAACGGATGGGAGGGAGAATAAAAACACTCAAACACTTCTGGAGGCTTTCCATGAGCTATTTTTTTTCTGCAGGAATTTTCACACACTTTCAGAATGCCTCCATTTCAAGCTGTTTTACCTTAATGACACATCTAGGTTTTCAAACAGCTCTTATTTCTCAGGTTTCTTTCCCCTTTCCACCCAGGGGTGAACAGTCAGTGTGGTGATGACAATATCCAAAATGGGAAACGGACTCTGAATGGATCTGGTTCCCAAGGAAAACATTTCCTTTCGGAGTTTGTTGTACTGTGGCTGGACTCGATGATCTTAAAGGACTTTTCCAACGTAAACCATTTTATTCTATATATATGTGTATATATATATATACACACACATATAAAATCTTGGCCTGAAATATGGCAGTGATGGTCCTTAAAATGAAAGCTCAGTAGTAGAAGTGAAGCTGCAGAAGCAGCGAAAGGGCAGGTGGGATTTCAAGGGTGCTAGGTTGCTATATTCTGCATTCTCATCTTCTGCCATACAAGAGAATTTGGTGAAGGGCTTCCAGAGCCAGAGCTCTCCTAGCCAGTGTGTCTTTGCATTCAGTACTGAGCTAACAGACTGGAAACTGGGGTCCCAAAAGCATAATTCCTGCTTTATATCTGTATGTTAAAAAGCTTTTGCAGTATGTGTCCGTTAAATCATTGATACCGTTTCAGATGGTTTGCTCTACAGTTTATGGACCGTTTCCCAAGGCCAGACCAGTTCCATTTTATCTTCTGCTTCTTCTAATAAATACTTTCAAGATAAATATTACTTTGTCTTGGCTTTTGTGAGCACCAAATGGCAAGATGACAGACCTGCCAGACTTACTAATGTAGGCTTTTTATCAAGGAGGAACACTACTATATGGTAGTGATGTGTCGTTGCAAAGTGGCTGAGCTAAAGGGAGAAGGCAGGAAAGCCAAGCTCCCCTAGTTTTCCTCAGACAAGGGTTAGGCCTCTCGTTTTGCCTATTCTTTGGCTTTTATCCAGCTGCTGTGTTGTTGAACTTTTATTTTCCCTGTAATCAGGCTGATATCATAGGGATTTGCATGGAAACTGATGCCCTCAGCTCATCTCAGTGCCAGAATTACAACAGTCTCTTGTTCCTAATGGAAAAAAGATGTAAAACCTCCAGACGGCCCCAGTTCATGTGGTGTGTGATTTGCTGGCCTACATGCAGAGCCCAGTTTGATGCCTTCATCTAATTTCATGAAACCGGAGGCAGAGTAGGAAAAAAAGAGCACATATTTATGTGGTATGTCTGTGGATACGTGTTCATCGAGTCAGTGTTTCTTTGCTGCTTCTGTCTGCAATCCTCATGGGATTTTGCCTCTGCAAATGGTTTGGGAAACAGTAGGAGTGGTAGAATGAAAACCCACTGAAAGCCCTCTGGCATGGGTACCCTCATTTGGTACCATCAAAGGAGGGGCTGGAAGATTCAGGAAAGGATCCTGAATCACGTTCAGATATGCTGGATAGATGGATTATAGTGTTACTAATACTGGCACTCAGCCAGAGGGAAGAAACCAATGGATAGGCCTTGTGCACCTTGCCCCTTCTAGCATATTTAGTTTCTGGACAAAGTTTGGGGAAAAAATGAACCATTTTTAGCAGAAACTTGTGCAAACAACACTCAGACGTTGGCACAGAGCTGTTGCTGCATGGCAAGACTGACTCTACCTGGTTTGTTGGCTCGCTCATTCAGAAACCAAGACGCAACCGAAGCTGCAAACCACTCGTAGTGCGACGTTCCCACCTGATGCAACTTGAAGCAGCTGATGCAGGAATGTGCACCAGAGAGCCAGCTCAATAAAAATCAAGACCTACTTTAGTGATGGAATTTGTCTAAGCCACAGCCATTTCAGTTTTTAAAGGCTTGGCTTCGGACCGTTTTTTCCCGTTTAGCTCACTACTTGCTTTAACCAGAGCTGAGAAACCTGCTGACTCCGTACTGTGAAACCTCAGCCACCCAGACGAAGCTGACGTGACTTAGCCCCTGCGTCGCGCTTGAAACTACTGGCTGTTGTGTAGTGATGTTCAAAAGGCCCCGAGCTCCTGCGCCTGACCCCAGGGGCGAGTCTCTCCTGGTGATCCCCATCCACAAGCCAGATCAACCCAAGTCCCCACCAATTTAGGGAAACAATGCTAGTGTGAAATAATAGGCTTCAAATGGGTCCTTTTCCCGGGCAAGGAAGCTCGAGTGGATGGTTTCTCCTACACGCACACAGATGTTCTCTTGTTATAAACGGCGCAGAACCAGTCCCTCCCATTTATGGCTTTTTGGTAAGATTGCAACCTTGAGGGCTACAAGATGCTTCAGTGAAAGGAAATAGAGAGTTTCGGGGTGTGTGTGTGGGGTGGGGGAGGAATCCCGCCCTTTCATCGGGGGTGCTAGGGTTGGGTCCGTAGGGGATGGTGGGAAGGGGCAGCGGGTGGATGCCTACAGCTCTCTCCGTGCCTCCTTCCTGATGCGAGGGGGTCTATAGGAAGTGTCTGCCCCTCTAGAAACACCCCTTTTAGGCACTTTGTTGTGCCGGATCCATCAGCAGGTACAGCAGAAGAGCCCATTTTCACATGTGCCATAATTCAGAGTCACAGAGTTGGGGGTTGGAAGGGACCTCTAGAGATCATGTATGTAGCGTGGGTGCTTTTCTGGCTTTCTTTGGAGACATCTTCTTCCGACTCTCTCCACCCCCCCCCCATCCATCTTCTACTCTTCTGCCTCCCATGCTCCCCCCTGCACACCCTCCTGATACATTACGCCTGCTGACAGGAATTGGGGCTGGCAGGCTCTCCCACGGCCAGAGGGATCGGCCTCGGCAGCTGTGCGCGAGCCAGGGTGGTGCAGTCTGGGTGTCCTCCAGGGCCCTGACTCACTGGAGGAGAGTATGGGGGGTGACCACATCCCTCCCGGGGAGCTGAGCAGCTTCAGTGTGAAATCCAGGCCCCTTTCCACCTCTTTCCCATCCCCTTTTGGGTTTTACGTTTCGGAGAGGAGGAAAGGCTCTCCCAAAGGGACCAGGGCTGCAGACCGACACCGTCACGCCCCAGCACGGCGCTTGCCACCTGCCCTGCTTGGGAGAGGCTGTGTGTGTGCACGTGGTCGGCTGTGTAGTGTTGCTTGGGCATGATTCAGGAGTGACTGGCTTTGCTTGCAATGAAGATGCCTTGCAAGCAAGCATCCCTCTTCCAGAAGGAGGTGACTCACTGGAGATGTGCCTCCTCCCTTTTTGGGTGCAGCCCCCATCTGTGATTCCCTTCAGAGCCCTTTTTGGGTTTCTTTCACTCCAAAACACACGCTGACTTTGAGAAGCGCGTTTCGACATCCCAGGCAAAAAATTCTGCTCCTGTGCACCACATGTGGGCCAAGTTGTTCCTCGGTCCCCTGCAGTCCACATCCAAGTTCTCAGTTTTGGATTGAGTTCACGTGTCAGACGAGGGTTAAAAGCATTTACTTTGATTGTCTGTGCTTAACGTACACCCTACGATTTCCTCCAGTATTTCTGCTCCAAGCCTGTGGCTGGGGGGGGGGAGGACACAGGTCTGCAGCCAAGATCTGAGGTGGGGGCCTGTCTCTGTGACCGAATGTTGGCAGCAGCTGACCATAAATGTCCTCCAGCATGTGGAAAGGCTTCCAAGGCTTTTAAATTACTGACTGCATTGCTTCTCTCGCTGACAAAACCTTCTGTTTCTGCAAGATGTGCCAAAACCAGGCAGGGGGAGAAGGTGCTTGGGACAAGGAGCCACAGCTGCCTGCAAGCAGAGCAGTGAGCCGGTTTTGGACTCTGAGACACAGGACCTTGCAGGAGGGAAGTGCTGGCCCAGGATCAGCACCTAAACCCAAGCCCATTCCCAAACACTTCTCTGCTCCCCAGCGAAGTGCCTTTCTCACCACTGCCCTCCGAGGATCCCGTCTGAAGTATCCACTGTTGCACAAAAGCAAGGGTCTCCTTGGTGCTCAAAGATGCCCCATGACCACTGGGCTTTTAAGAGTTATTACAATGCAGAAGTTTTCATGAAAAAATTGGAAACAGAGCTTAAAAGATACTGTTTCACTCCTATATAGTGTCACTAATAGTGACAAAAAAATCAGTACTCATAGCCATTTCTTTACCTCTTAAAGAAGTGGAGACTTAGCAGTAAATTACAGCCAGGTAACTGGTATCTTCTCACCCTGGAGATGTGCACCATGGCTTGGCTGTGTCTTTCCAGTCCCCTTTCCAGCTTTAGATTGACTTTGCATGGGAATAGCAGCTGTAGAGTAACAGTATTTTGTCTACTTGTTGCTTTATGTCACCTGCTGAGAAAGGAGAGCACACTCGCACAGAACAGCCCCACGGGGGCTGAGTTGTTCAGGTTGAACCGTCTCCTTGGGAAGCTCAGGGATGCTCTGGAAAAGCAGCAAGAACAAGTTAGCTTGCTCCAAAATGTAGCATCCTCTTGACTTTCCAAAGGAATGATGAGTCCTCAAGATTGCAGTGAAAGGACGAGTGGTTTCACATCCCCCTCCCTCCCCAAATCTGGTGTAACTGTGGGCTGCAGCCCAAAGGGTGGCTTCCCACTCTCCACCCCAACATGTCCCCTCCCGTCCCTCGGGTGGGAGCTGGTGACCACCCACGTACATGGTACCCCCAGGCTGAGCTTTGCTGGGGTGGGCTTCGTTCTCCGTTTGGCTCATTACCCAGCCTGCCCAGCAGCCCCATGGAGGCCCCACGCTGGTTTTGAAGGGAAATGGTGGTCACCTGGGGCTGGGGCTACATCTGGGGAGGAGTGAGACCACTCCTCACCTCTTCCTGCGTGACAGGGACCTGCAGGTGCACCAGACCTGTGTCAGGTGAGCGCGGGGGCCAGAGCAGAAGTGTTTTTCTCTCTTCTTTTTTTTTTTAATTTTTAATAATATAGTGAGGTAAGAGCCAATCCTACCACAAACCGTTTACATGACAAATGCTTAAACATCTGAAGTTGGTTTTAAATGAAGCAAAAAACCACAGGAGAAGCAGCTGTCACTGGCTGCGACTTTCCAGCCTGAAACCCGAGTGAGTTTGGGTACAGTAGAACGTTTTCACAGGGGAAGAGAAATGCCACTTCATGTGACGATATATCCTCAGCTGGGAAACAAACGGAAGCATGAAAGAAGATGAAAAGCTCAATTTCTTCTCTCTGTCCATGGAGGGAGAGAGGGGTTTGTGTGGATAAGCTCTGTTGCTGCTGAATCACTAGGAGCCAAGCAAACGGCAGGAGATCGGTTCAGCTCGTCGCTCCATCATTTGCATATGTGGCTTAGATCTTAATACATGAAGTTTGATACTCTTAGGAAAAAAAAAATATCTGTGGCATTGTTACTGCAGCAACTTGTATTCTTGTGTTTAGCTAATGCCTAATAACACATGTTCTGACATGGATGTTGGGGAATGCCTGGGGTGGTGGGGAGGGGGATCCCTGGTGGCCCCGGGTGGAGCGTGGTTGTCAACCCCTGCTCGTTGGCCAAGCGGTAGCACGGTGGGGCTGGTCCGCTGAGGCTGGAGTCTGGCGAGGGATGATGTGGCTCACCATGCTCTCTGTTTTCAGGGAGCCCTCGGTCCTGAGCTGCCCTTGATCCGTCAGGCTGCAAAGAGACCGAGACTCGTGGCTCTCACATAGATGTGATGGGGCAGTGCTGGTGGGACAAGACTAAATTATATATCCTGCTCTGGAAGGATTCCAGGTAATGCGGAAAATTCTGCAAAAGGAGGAAAACCCCGTTAATTATAGTACTAAGAGTGCATGAAGGTGGCTCCAGCTACTGGAGGACCTGGTCATCTCCACTGTACTGCATACAGGCGATCTACACCCCTAACTTATTTTCCTACCCCTGTTTCTGCACACTTGTGTGAATTTAAATAATTACACCTCATCTAACTGTGTCTTTCTGGGTAGTCCATCTGATACATTAATTTATAGCATACTTGGCTGCCTTTGCTGACCTTTTTGTGCTATGTCCCCTCATTTTTATCTTCTGACGCTCAGTATGCAAAGAGCCCTGCTCCTGCCTGAATAACACGCTAACCTTGGACACCAGATGCTTCTTCTTTTACACTAAGATCCCAAATTATCCATGGTGAAAGCTGATACTGTCTTAAGCCCACTGAGTCCAATATAAATGATGCTCTGGTCTTGGAAACACGAGGCTGCCAGCAGTCTCAGTCTCCAGCTTCTCCTCTTCCCCGTTTGTGAACAGAAGGCCAGAAATGCTTCAGCGCCTTCCCCAGCCTCCCCCATCAGCTGCCTTGGCAAAATCAGTTTGTACTGATTTTGTAAGACTTTTGAAAGACTTAGAAACCGGTGGTCCAAGGCTTGCCCCTCAGTGGTAATGAATGAGACTCATCGTCGTGGTTTAATCCCAGCCAGCAACTAAGCAGCGCACAGCTGCTCACTCACCTCCTCCATCCCCCAGTGGAGGAGGAGAATCAGAGAAAAAGACAAAGAAACTCATGGCTTGAGATAAGAACTATTTAATAATTGAATATAAATGAATAACATAGTGATACTTGTAATACTAACAATATCGATAACACTAAAAATAATAATAATACTAATATTGATAATAATAATATGTAATGAAGATAATACTACCACTATTACTAATAGTATGTAATGAAAATAATGGAAAATAAACCAAATTATACTCACTATCCACTGACCAATACACAGCCAGGTCCTGAGTAGTGAGAGCCAGAGCCCAAGAGCCAGACCAAGCCCAAGAGAGAGCTCGCCCCAGAGCTAAAGTGAACCCCAACAAACAAGAGAGCAACCAAGAGAGAGAAAGTGAGTGTGAGTCTCAGCCAACCCCCAACGTATATACTGAACATGACATTTTTATGGAATGAAATACCCTTTTGGTCAGTTTGGGTCAGCTGTCCGGGCTGTGTCCCCTCCCAGCTGCTTGTAGAGAAGAAGCTGGGAACACAGGGGCAGTATGAAAAATGGAAAAAGTCCTTGACTCGGTAAAAAAATTGCTTGGCAACAACTGAAAACATCAGTGTGTTATCAGTATTTTTCACAGCACAAATCTAGAACACAGCCTCCTACTAGCTACTATGAGGAAAATTAACTCTATCCCTGCTAAAACTCATGCAAGTGGGAGTCTTTAAGGACATGAAATCTGGAGAGATTTTAAAAGGATATTAAAATACTTAACAATGACAAGTGGCTCCAAAAGTTGCCAGGGGAATAGCTCCCAATACTGCCACTGAAGTGCTGTTTGGTAAGAAAGGTCAAAGAGTAAACCACTGAGGACACACATAGCCAAAAATCATGTTATCTTCCAGGACAGCGCCTCTGATTCTCTCAGGTCAAAGAGTCATCTATGTTTTTGTTTGCCTCCTTTAGACATGAACATTTTAGAAAGATAAAGCTATGACAAGTATTCAAAGCACATCAATGAGACTCCAAACTGTCTCAAGCCTGATTTCAGAGAAGATATCAGAAATGATTATTCTTTTCTTTGCTTTATGGCACCTTAGTCCTATGCTTGACTTGCATAATATTTTTAGAACTTTTCCTGCAACCAGAAGGGTTGGAAACTTCACTTAAAAAGAAGGGGGAAGATTCACCGAATATGGTCTCCAAAGAGGCTTTCATGATCTCTGAATAAATACGGAGAGCTCCAAATCAATCTGGAGCTCAGAAGGGGGACAAAAAAGTGTTTCTTCAGTTATGATCGGGGTTAAGCACAGTTGGCTATGGCTTTGCCAGGTGCTCTGTGTGGCACTGTCTTTGTTGGCACCTAGGTATTCACTGTCTAGGCAGGTTTCTTTCTGAACTGCTGTTAGATCCAGAAGGACTTTCTCAATTTGCTCTCTTCTAGACTGAGATTCAAGGAACTGGTCAGTAAGTCATTCTGGACCTCAGATAAGCTCTTTGGTTTCACCTTAGGCCTCTTGAGCAGATGTTGTGACAGCTACGTATGTTCATGGTGAGCAATGACCGTCATACAGGTATTTCTGGCTACTTTCGTAGCCCTTTTATAGCTGTTTCACAGTATTACAAGCCAATTCTCACCTTTCTTCCCCTCAAATATTATCCCATGATGAGACACTATTTTTGGCCTCATATGCTTTAGATTATATATTGAGGAGAAGTTCTTCTCGGAGAGCGTGGTGAGGCACTGGAACAGGTTGCCCAGAGAAGCTGTGGATGCCCCATCCCTGGAAGTGTTCAAGGCCAGGCTGGATGAGGCTTTGAGCAACCTGGTCTAGTGGCAGGTGTCCCTGCCCATGGCAGGGGGGTTGGAACTAGATGGTCTTTAAGGTGCCTTCCAACCCAAACCATTCTGTGATTCTAAGAGTCTATGCTGGAAGGGGGAGGAACAGTCCACTGATGGAAGAGTTAGTGGCAAAATTATTGGGTTTTTCTGGGTTTTTTTACAGACAGAAGCAGCTGAAAAATCCATCCCGCCTGTGCTTTTTGTGTGGCATTACAAAATTAGAAAACTGTTTTTCAATGAACATGAAATTGCTGAAGAATAGGAACTGCAGTGCCATAAATAGCGCTGGGTTTTTTAAAGCCACAAAGAGGAAGCTTTTCTGCGGGGAGATGCCAGGCCTGGGAACACGGGTTTTCTTTGTTCGTATGCAGCTGGTGTACTTTGAGCACGACTCCCAGTTTTGCTTGTGCTGTTAATTCGGGACAAAGAGGGAATAGCGATAGTCTGTGAGTGAGGACCAAGAAAGATTCGAGCCCTTCAACCCACCTGGCTCAACGGGGCAATGGTCTCCTAAGAAGACACGTGGTAGGGTAAAGAACAGGTCTGAAAGTAAAATTTGGAAAGGATAAATAATTTTAACACCCTAAAGGGTATTATGGTTCTCTGTTGTCTCAGGAGGGATAAAGAAATCCCAGTTCTTTCTCCTAGGAGTATGGCTTGGTCTCCAATGTCTTTGTCACCATTACCTGTGGGTTTTGCACTGGGGATGGCGGCAGCTGACAACCTCTAGGTAGTCCACCCCTCCTGAAAACATAATTTTAGTGCTCTGTTTGAGCTGTTTGGCTCAAAATGAAGCTGAGGAAGCAACAGGCGCTGATGGGGTTAGTGCTGAGCCCGGCTGAAACCCCTCCATGGTTGCACGCCAACGCCAGGAAGGACAAATCACAGGCAATTTCGGTTGGCCTCACCTCCCCAAAGGTGTCAACTAATAAAAGATGGTTGACCTGAGCTCAAACACACGAGACAACCATAGAAGCCCATTAGATTTTGTTTGATGCAAGTGCATGTCTTTGGGGAATCAAGACCTCGTCCTATATCCCTGTCTGCTTTCTGGATGGATGATGTCTTGGCTTGAAACTCGGAGCTGCTTTCTCCCCCGGGGCTGTCCACGGCTGTGCCCCGGCTCTGCGCAGCCCCTGCTAGGCTTTTGGTGTGGGAAACGAGGACTGTTATTGAAACCTTCTGACCTCCAAAAGAGCCTCAAACTAAACCCTAACAACGTTTTTAATAAAGGGTAGTGCTCTGGCTCTGAAGCCTTTTGTCTTGCTGGATGACGACACGAGAGATGCTGGTAAATGGGAACTTTATCAAACTTTAATAAAGAACTCGCAGGAGCGAAGGCTGTGCCTTTCAGCCTCGCCATGGGAGAACCACTGCAATAAAACTTTGGTTTTAAATGAGGCTATGGAAAGCAGGTTTAAACACTGTCAGTGTTTTTATTACATGGGTATACACGGAAATGTGTTCTTAACTAAAGAACACACGGTGAAGTTGTTAATTGCTTTTAGGTGCCTGTGAGCCTCTGTGCATTGCACTGTTTAATTGCTTGCTCCGTTTTCGGTCAATGAATGTTGCAGGAATAAATTGTCTGTGGAGCCAGGCTTGAGGACAGACAACCACAACGCAAGAGGGTTAAGCACAGTTTCTCCAAGGAACAGTAGCCAAGATCTAGGGGAAAAACCTGCCAAAATCATCAGCTGAAGTAAGTAACCCAAGAAGGAGCTGGGCAGGTTTCCAGAGCTGCAGGGTATGAGGTAAAGCCATTAACAGGATTTTTGGTTTTAAGATAATGAGAGATTGGTTAGCAATTGGGATTTCCTGGACTCATGTGGCTTAGGAAATGCTAGAAACACAGACATGGATGGCTCGCCTGGGGGGAAGCGGGCAGAGGGGCTGCTCTGTGCCCACCGCCAACCTCCCCTGTCCCAGTGCCCATCCAGTTCCCCATCCAGTTCCCTGCAGGAGGAGCTGCCTAGCAATGGGGTCTGCACCGTGCCAGAATCATAGAATCATAGAATCATAGAATGGTTAAGGTTGGAAGGGACCTTAAAGACAATCTAGTTCCAACCTCCCTGCCATGGGCAGGGACACCTTCCACTAGACCAGGTTGCTCAAAGCCTCATCCAGCCTGGCCTTGAAGACTTCCAGGGATGGGGCATCCACAGCTTCTCTGGGCAACCTGTGCCAGGTTGTTCCTTCTGTTCCTTGACTGAACTCCCCCAGTCAAGGGAAGGGTGAGCTCCCTCATTTGGCCTGACCCACTTGCCTGCTTCACAGCCATGGGGCAATAGCTGGTGGTCAGCACCCAGAGGAGGATGGGGTTACCTCCAAGGCAACCCCATCATTTGGGTATTTTTGTTGTATTCTCTATTCTTCCAGTTATTTAGACAAAGATGCTGATGTTTTTTGGGGACAAAACTCACGAAACCCAGCCGGCAACAACGAGAGCACAACGCGGTGTCTGCAAATTGTAACTCTTGGGGTTTTAATGCCAAACTCTGTCCTCCATCTGGAGGAGCTGGAGAGAAATCTTTAAGAGTTTTCCGACAGGGTTGTGCTAAAAAGATGGAGGTACACATAAAAATGAACAGGACACTGACTGTGGGGTCTAAGTCTGGGCAGACCCAGAAACAGGTTAGTGTGAGCTGGCACTCTGCTGAATAGCCAGCAGGACCTTGGATGATGGATTAGTCATCTTTTTAAGCTTCTTACTTGTCTGTGTCCTTAGGTTCCTCCTACTTTTCTGCACGCCAGGGGCTGGAGGTGACCCTCTCACATCTGACCCAGAGGGCTGCGATCCTGCTGCCCTTTGGTGTCTAGTGGCCCCTGAGTGATGGGAGCCAACAGATTTGCCATGCCCACCAGGAGATAAAAGATAACCCCTCACAATCCTTTGACTGCTCTCTCCTTGTTCTTTTTTTTTAACATGCATGAGGTACACATGGCATAAATCAATGGAGCCCATCAGCCCTAAATCCTCTTCAAGTGGGCAAGATGGAGCTGGACCTTCCGTAAAGCACTTCGTTACAATTAGGTTGTGCCAAAACTGGCACGTAGGTTGCGTCGCATCTGGCTGCGCAAGGGTTAATGCGATGGTAGGATGTCTGCTTTAAGTTTTCTCCCTAAGCAAAACAAATAGAGATAAAACAAACAACTAGCTTTCCAGAAAAAGAAGGTTAAACTGCACTGTCTCTTCGCAAACACCACAGCATCTAAACTGAAAATGAATAAGGCTCAAACTCCAACTATGTGAAATGACTTGGGGCCTACAAGGAAGCTGGGGGGGACTTTTTACAAGGGCCTGTAGTGACAGGACAAGGGGGAACAGGTTTAAATTGCAAGCAGGGAGGTTTAGATTGGATATCAGGAAGAAGTTCTTCCTGGAGAGGGTGGTGAGGCACTGGCACAGGTTTCCCAGAGAAGCTGTGGATGCCCCATCCCTGGAAGTGTTCAAGGCCAGGCTGGATGAGGCTTTGAGCAACCTGGTCTAGTGGAAGGTGTCCCTGCCCATGGCAGGGGGGTTGGAACTAGATGGTCTTTAAGGTCCCTCCCAACCCAAACCGTTCTATGGTTCTATGATTCCTGCTTGTTTCATTTTGCCCCACCTTTCCTGCACGAAGCCTGACTGTCTTACAGGGGCTTGGGAGCATACAGGTGTATCTTCCCCGCTGTGGACAAGGCTGGCTGATTAGCACCCACAAGAAAATATCCCAAATAACAATGTAAAGCCAACGCATTCTCCCCACTTGCAATGATCCTACTCAAGCAGGAGATAAGAAACGGGAAGAAAAGGTATATGACGTAAGCCATACCCTAAAGCAGAGGAGGACAACGTTAGTGGCTACGTCACCAGTTAGGGATGCGGGTAGTTAGCTGGGTGGAAAGTTGGTGGCAATGAACACCAGTGTAGGACCAGGTCTATCCATAAGTCTGGAGGTTAAGAAACATTTAAGGACACTGAATTTCGGACAGAGTGTGAAAGTTGAGCAATTCGGAGGGGTTATTTGTTGGGGTTTTTTTAAACTCATAGGATGTTGGATTCCTGTTTTAAGGAAAAATGACTAACCTTTGACATTCACTGCCTCGCCAGCCTGAGTTTCTCACATTCACACACATGCTTTCCTGGAAGATATCATCCTGAGAAACAATGTGCCTTTTGTGAAGAGCAGCCGGTTGAGTTAAATAATGCTGCTTTCAGTCTCTTCCACGGTAATGGAAAAAGCTTGCTGACCTTCGCTTTGCTGTCTGCCATCATCTCAAGTTAGGCTGAGCTTCATGGGTTGCAGGGTGACAAGGAGGATGACCTGGGCCCTCTGAAGAGGTGTGTTTGGTTTCTGGAGTATGTGCTGAGCAGGTTTCAGCCGAGAGCACGGGGAGATGCTGCCCTGCAAAGCCCTGGCCTTGAAGGGTGAGAGCGACTCTGGAAGAGCTGCTGGGGGGGATGCAGAGACGCCACGTTTAGAGTCTGACACCTGCTCAGAGGCACTCTCCATGGCAGCAGAGAGGTTTAGAGACAGAAAAGAGCTCTTTTAGGGTCTCTTCTGTCTCAGTCCGTGCCTGGGCATGCTTATTCTTGTCTGCTTGCTTTTGTTTGCCTCAGGCTGGCCTTTGGATAATTTCCTGACTCTTTCTAGCCAGCCCTCTCCTATTTCTGTTCTCATTTATTGTAGCAAAATGAGTTCTCCTCTCCTGCTTTCCCTCTTGCCTCTTCATCGTTTTTGGTGGTGGAGAGAAGGATCTTTTGACATTTTGGTGGTGGTGGGTTTTTTTGGGGGGGAGAATAGCTACTTCCTTTTTTTTCACCCTACAAATCACATTACTGAGGCAACGTACTTCAGACGAGGGTGCGCACCACTGCCAGAGCAGCGGGCAGCTTCTAAAAACCACACGCTGACTGTAACTTCTCTAATGGACTTTATCACAGGTGTGCTGTGTGGAGTATGCAAACAGCCTCCCAAGAGGCGCACGTGGCTGTCCGTTGTAAGGATCATGCTTAGGCATCCATGTGATGAGTTGCTCTGGCTGCTCAATGTAAATTACTGGCTTGCTGTAGCAAATCACTAGTAAAATCTTTTAGTCAGGCCATCAAGATGATGCTGAGAAAGGAATAGGGGTGGTGGTGTGTGTGTCATTAGGGCACTTGCACATACTGGTGGCTGAGATTTAGCACGTGTATAAAGTAACGGTCCGCCTAGCTGTCTCTCCCGAGCCACCTCAGATGGTGTACTGAAGAGAAAGGATGATGATGAAAAATGCTAATAGGTTTTGATCTGCTGTCAACAAGTTAAAGCACCACAATCGATTGCTTTGCAAATCACTGAGCTGGATGTTTTGCTTATATTTTGTATCTAGCTTTTGTCTAGCTGAACAATTTTATCTACTAATTCATGTGTCAATAAAAATTCATGGTTGATCTCGTCATTAAAAAGCAGAGGACTAAAACTTATACCTGAGTTTAGAGCTATCACATCACATGCTAAAAACCTAAATACAAGAACTTAGGGTGCATGATATGGAGAATTCTCTATCCTCTCTCTGTCCGGCTGAACACAGTGACTTAGGGGACAGGGAGCAATGGTGACAGGCTCCTGGCCAGTGCAGCAGGTATGTCTTCTCCATGACTACCCCACCTTCCCAGGTGTCCTTGCACAGTAGGTACAAGGCTCCCCAACAGGAGTCAAATAATTCCCTGAGGGGGGAAGAGTGAGATGCTGACCAGGGTCAGCTGTGACTCTGTGGGTGGGGACAGGAGTGCAGGTGGCCAACCCCCTCACATACAAGAGCAGCCCACAGGGAGCACGAGAAGGAAAGAAGTTTTGGCTCCACTAACCTACCATCTCCAAGGCAAAGACAGCATGTGGAGGCCCTACAGCCGGCAGTGGATTCCATGTCCTCTTGCCACCAGGCAGAAGGAAGAGACCTAAGAGATGGAGGGGAAGGGAAACAGGTCCCTGCTTGGGGAGGTAGGTGCATACTCCCCTGCTCTCCCTACCCTTCCCAGGTCCCCTTGCAGAACAGATATGGGGCTCTGGAACTTGAGGGCCAGGCAATTGAGGGTGTCGAGGAAGGCCCATCCAGGGAGTTTTCT
>NW_010226225.1:38673-39436 GCF_000690775.1 Eurypyga helias
CTCAAGGAAAGGAGGAGGGTCATTGTGTTAAGTGATTCCCTTCTGAAGGGAACGGAGGGCCCAATATGCCAACCGAGCCCATCCCACAGGGAAGTTTGCTGCTTCCCTGGAGCCAGAGTTAGAGACATCACTGGGAAATGCCTTGGTCTGGTACAGCCCTCAGATTGTTACCCACTACTGGTCATGCAGGGGGGTGGTGACGAGGTTGGGAAGAGAAATCCCAAAGCCATCAAAAGGCACTTCAGGGCACTGGAGGGATGGGTTGCAGGATTGGGAGCACAGGCAGCATTCTCATCAATCCCTTTAGTGTCAGGGAAGGATACTGGAAGGAACGGGAAAGTTCAGCTGATTGACACGTGGCTCAGGCTGGTGCCAAAGGTGGTATTTTGGGGTTTTTGATCATGGTGAAGTTTATACAGCACCGTCCCTGCAGGTGACAGACGGCGTGCAGCTGACTCAAAGGGGAAAAGGGATTCTTGCCTGTGAATTGGCAGGGCTCATCGAGGGGGCTTTAAACTTAGTTGGAAGGGGAAGGGGGCAAAACCACTAGTGACACCAACAGATGCCCAGAGCCTCAGATGCCAGCAGGGCACCTGGCAAACCAAACGAGAGAATTCCAGCTGCTCCAGCCAGCAAGCCAACTTCATCTTAAATGACCCTATGCAAGTGCACATAGCATGGGAAATAAAACGAGCTAGAAGGGTGCGCACAAGTGAAGGGGTATGACCTCGCTGGCACTGTGGAGACATGGTGGGACGGCTCC
>NW_010226226.1:0-16982 GCF_000690775.1 Eurypyga helias
CGCACCACACAGCTTGGTGTCGTTGCACTTAAACTTCTAATCTGATGGTTTCTCTTGGCTTTTCCAGCCCAAAAGCACGAGTACAAAACAAATGGCTGGCATGCCGTGCTCCGCTCCAGCAGCTGGACAGGCGGAGCTGCCAGGGCCCCAGCACAGCTCCACTTGACCCAGGAGCCAGCGACAGCTGAGCTGCAGCTTTGGCTGGGCCGGGACATCCTTTGTGTCTTCTGGCACAATCTTGTTGAGATTTCCAAGCAAGCCTTGTTTGATCTTTGCCTCCACATGTTTGGAGGAGCAGCCAGCTTCTCCCTGGCTGTGGCAGGATGCTTTCCCATGCCGATTGGCAGCAAAGCCCTGTGGACTCAGCTTGTTGCAAAGAGATTGACAGTGTGAGATTTATCGCCTTGTGAGCTCTATATTCCTAAAAAGAGCCTGCCACGGCACAGCCCTCTCCACCATGTGCCAGCTAGGATGCTCTACCGGCCATCCTGGCTCCCCGATGCAGGAAATGGCCCCCAAAGCTGGCAGCAGCCTGAGCTTCTGCTAAAAGCTTCCATGTGCACCTTTATATTGGGAAAAAACCCTGAGAGGAGGGGTAGGGAAATGAAGGATGCACTGCTCTGGCAGCACATGGGTGCTGGGGCTGGTTTGGTGGGCACATGGTTGGGTGACCCTGGTGTACCCCTCTCTGCCACTTCCACGGAAGCCTGGTAGGATGAGGAGGAGCAGGGTGGGGAGGGAGGACCTGCCCACCCCACCCCAGTGTGGAGGAGAGAGCAGAGAGATGCCCCACCAGGAGCGTTTAAGTGCCTTGGCAACCCATGAACCAAAATGCTCCCAGAGTGAGAAGTGGTGGCCTGGGTGCAGGAGGGGACATGTTGTTCTTTGGCAGATGGCCAGATCCTGTTGTCTTGGCCACTGTGCAGAGCAGGGGAGGTTGCCACAACTCAGCTGGCCTAGAGCTGGGGACCATGTTTGGTCCCCACATCAGCTGCACCCCATCAGAAAGCAGCAGCTCCTGACCCAGCCAGGTACTGCTCCCTTCCCTGCAATGGCTACCCAGGGTGCTGTGACATGTCCCTGAAGCCCACAGGACAGCATGGGTTTTTTTTCTTCTAACTCCTTACCAGTCCCCCAAAAACACCACAGAAAACACTCTCCACTGAGCTGCCGGGATGCCATCAGCCTGGGCTGGCAGGAACATCCTGGCTTACCGCTTGCTGGGGTCCCAAACTGCCCCCGTGCTATGCCCAGCAATGTCCTCACCTGCAGTGGGGATGGCAGCACATGGGATGGAGCCAGGAGGAACAGGGACAGGGAGGGGATGCTGACCCCAACCTTACCCCTTGGCACCCACAGAGATCCCTGAATGACGCCCTGAAGGCAAAGGTCAGGTTGGAGGGGTGCTGGATGCAGCCCCCAGGACAAGCAGTACCCAGTCATGGTGTTTGGGGCAGGGACCCCTGGGATGCCAGGGCCCCCCCAGCCAGGGGCTCGGCAGGTGCAGCTGTGGGTGCCCCACATCCCCCCTGGTTCCTGGCCTCCAGCAGAGCATTCCGGGGGGAGGTCAAGCGTTTTCTTCTTTCTCTCTCCCCTCCCTTTCCAAGATGAAGAATTTAATTTTAGTTTTTACAACTCCTCCTAGGTGGATAAATCCCTTCCTGGCGAGTCCAAGCCCTGGAAAATCTTGTGAATCTAACGCTGGCCCTTCTGGCAGTCACTGCAGCAATTCCTGTTTCTCTCCAGCCGCACTCTGTAAAGTTTTATAGTTTCCTGGTTGTAGCTGCAAGGCCCCAGCCATGCCGAGGAGGGTGGCGGGGGGAGAGCCCGGCACTCAGGAAACTCGAAGCCAAGAAGGAGAAGCAGGGAACCGCAGCCAGGTGGGGTGTGCTGGGGAGCCAGGGAGCTGCCAGGTATCTCTATGTGCTCCTCCAGGCAGGGATGCCCTTGGTGCAGGGTGGCACAGTCGTGCGTGTGGGGACTCGCTCCATCATCCCATCCCGAGGTGGAGCTGAGCCAGCTCTGCCCGTGGGCTGTGGTGGGGAGATGCCATCCGTCCCTCGGCATGGGGCATGTGCCTGGGGAGTGGGCAGAGCTGCTGGTGTCGCCACCCTGCTGGGTGCGAGCGGGGCCCCACGGTGAGACCCAGCGCTCGTCTGAGACTGCTCTCTAATGAAAATCAGCTTTATATCTGCTTTACATCAGGCTCAGTGCTGCTCCGGCCCCAGGGGGGACAGAGAACGTGGTTAGCAAGCACCGCCCATCACCTTGCTCGTCCCCATGGCCACATGCGTGTCCCTGGAGAGGTAACGTGGCACCAGGAAAAGAATGGACGGATTTGCCTTGGATCAGCTTCATCCTAGAGCGGGACGCAGTATTTCATCGGCCAAGGAAGCCCTCTCTGCTCACTTCCTGAATCTTTGGCTCCGCAGTAGTAGCAGTGTCCCCCAGAAAGATCCGCTCCCCTGGGAGCTGTGGGCACCCGTGCATCGGTAGATGAAGCACCACATCACCAGATCTCTTGATTTTCTTCACAAATCTTACCTGTATTTGGAAACTTCTGATGGAAAACTTGGCCCTGGAGAGGTTGGGGGTGAGAGGATGGGTCTGGTGGCTGTGGGAGGCAGCAAGAAGCCCCTGCTAAATGCACTGTTCTGGCTAAAGATCCTGGCTGACATTCGGCTGCATTAGGGAAGCCGTGAGAGAGACGCGTGCCAGTACTGTAATGCCATCAGCTCTGTTAACACTTACGCTCTGTCTTTGAACGTCGAAGTCACCATGCTCAGCTCTGGCTGCTCCATCGCCAACAGGATATGGTAAAACTAGCCCAGAGAAAGGCAGGGAGCATGGTGGGCAGGGACGTGATTTCTGGAGGAAAAGAGAGGATTAGCACAGAGAGCAGAGGAATGAAAGGGATGTGGCAGTGGTACACAGCCCTCTGCACTGGCCCGGTGTGCCACCAGCGGGTCTCGTCGGGCTGCAAGGCATTGCAGGAGCCAGGAGATAGTGGCTGGGATGAGGATGGCTGGGTGGGAAACAGCATTTCCGTGGCTGACCCCAGACAAGGGCTTTCCCACATCCTCCCTGGTCACCCAGCAGCCGGGGTCCCAGGATGCCTGTGGATAGCGGGGCACCCATGGGTGCTGGGGTGGGCTGCGGCAGAAGCAGGACCTGGAGATGGGGATACTCTTGGGTGAATGCTACATGGGGAAATCTCTTCCTGTCTTCCTGTGGCAGCCAGGCTGGGACGTCCCATCCCCTCCGCCAGTGCTGTGCTGCCGGAGGACATCACGGGTCACCGCGCAGCAGAGAGACCTGCCTCACCCTTCGCACTCTTCCCAGAAGCAGGGGACTGGGGGGAGGTGGCGAGGGGGGCCGTAAACTCTGCATTACCACTAATTAAGCACTTGGCTGTCACTGAGGCTTCCCAACACGCCTCTTTCTCTGACACTTTTACTGTTTGGGGAAATGGTGTCTCAGGCCTTTGATGAACTCGCTATGAAGTTGAAAGGAGCTCGTGGCGCAGTGCCAGGGCCCGTCGCAATTGTCTCCCGGGCTGGGGATGGGAAATGACCCATTTATAAAAAGTGAGGTGATAAATTAGACCTGGGAAACAGGAGCCATGGGCTCTGCGGATAACAGGCAGGATGGGCCGGACTGGCCGGCAGGCGCCCTTGCTGCCCCCAGCCCCAGTGGGTGCAGGTACTGCCAAGCTGGGGCGAACCTTGTCCCACCAGCAATGCCAGCCCGGCACCTGGTCCCTGCCATGGTGGGGCACGAGCAGGCAGGGAAGGTGGCAAGCGCCGGGCAGGGCACCATGCAGTGGAGGAGTCCAGCAGGGTTATTTATAAGAGGGTATTTTTGAGGTGAAGCATATTCAAAAACTAGAAATCAGGGCAGGGGTGAGGAGGAGGACAATGCCCCGCTCTGAGGCTGCCAGGGGAACAGCCACAATCAGCGTCCTGCCACAAAGCCAGCTCGTGTCTGGGGCTGCAGCACAGCCCCACACGCTTTGTCTAGGGAACCTGGGGCCAAGTGGGCTACTGAAGCCTCTTTGCATTACTCAAGGTGCCACCATAGGGGCTGGCTGGGGTGCAGGTGACAGTGAGTGTGGCCATGCATCCCTGCTGTCCCTGTGTGGAGATCCCACACACCCCACCAGCACAAACCCTCCTGTTCCAGGGGTCAGGGTGGGCCACGGGGGCCAAATCCTGCTGGGCTGCAGAGAACCTACAAATTCATTCCATGCACGACAAGCCAGGACAATGGAGGACTCCCAGGCTCCCCATGTCCTGTGCAAGTGAAGGTGTGACCACTCTGCTGCCCCAGCTCAGGAGTCATCACCCACAGATACACCACTGGCCACCTTTTCCCCCATCTGCCCCTCACCCTACCTCCATGGGCCATGGCTCAGCTCCGAGGTGGACAAGCAGCCAGGGGGATTGCTCCTGGTTAGTTCACAACAGCTCCCAGGAAGGCAGCTGGTTCCCCATAAACTCTCAAGGGCTGGCAAGACCCTGCAGGAAGGCTAATGACTGACAATTAGCACTCGTCAGGCCTGGCTGGTGGCTGGGAGGCCTGATACAGCAGGTGATGGGCTTTGCCTTGCAGCTGGAGAGAGTCTCTCTGGATTTCACACATCCACCCACAATGCGGCCACTTCTTAGCCAGCCACGGATGGCCCAGTCTGTGTGTGTGCAAGGGGCTCGACCCTGCACAGAAACGGCAGCAGCCGGGCAGGTCTTGGGCTGCTGCCCAGAGGTTGAGGAGGGTGGTTTTGTCAGGGCTGCAAACCCCAGGGCACAGACATGCTGTTTCTCATCCTTCCTTGTGCTTTGCCTTCCACTGCAGCACCGGCACCAGCTGGGATCTCACCCCTTCCCTGGGGTCATGCGGGAGCAACCCTCGGCATCACCCTCTCCTCGGCATCGCACAGCCCTGCACATCTCCAGGGAAGGAGCTGCGGAGATGCCTCTGCCTGCGGCGAGCTCCTGGGCCAGGTGGGAGGGCTGGAGCCCCCTGCTCCTGCACCCCAAAGGCTCCGCAGGGCAGCCTGCTTGGACCTTTCCCTCCATAGGAGACAGCACGTATATCCCGTCCTCTATACCCCTAAAAAACACTCCATCTGACTTTTAGGACTGTCCCCTGCTCTTTGCCCCATGTTTTCACAGTTGCTGTACTGTGACATCCCCGATACATTTGAGCCTTAATTCTTTTTAACACTATATGTGTGTGTGTGTGTGTACGTATACATATATATTCATCTTACCCTCCCTGCATTGTGTTTCTCATTAATTATTCACATCTCATGCAATAGGAATGAAAACAGATCGCAGGATGCTGGCCGCAGCCTTGCAGGAGCGAAATCAGCCCCAGGATTTCCCACAGCCACTGCTGGGCTCGGGGGTGAGACCGTTTGCCCCGAGGTACAGGGTGCCTGGTGTCGAGGTCCCCCACTGAGCATCACAGTAACCAGGGAAAGGGACCCCGAGTGGAGGGAGGCTGTGGGGCGCTCCTTGGCTGTGTGTGTGGGGGATGGAGAGCTCTCCTGGTCCCTGGTGAGTTTCGTAACGTGTATTTGACTGAAAGAAATCCCTTCCCCACGGAGGAACGTGCTGACTGCGACAGAGTCACATCCTGACCTCGCCTGCGATAGGCACAATAAACAGGGGCCTGCCTCAGCCTCCCACTCAGAGGCCATTTCCCATATTCCTGAGCCCTCTCTAATTTTTCCGCGTCCTTTCTCGAGCCAGGATGCAGCATCCACACCCGGTGTCACCCACTGTACGCAGAGCCGGGTCCATCCTTCTCCTCTTCCCCACCTCTTCTCCTTGGGCTGCATGTCCCAGCGCCATGCCCCGGGGTCACTGCCTCCCACGGACGGGAATGGCTGCTACTGCTCCTGCTCCACCCAAACAGCACTTGCTTTTTAAAATAGCTCTTTTCTCTCTCTCCCTCTCCCTTGTTATTTAGAATTCTGCTGCATATACTTGATCTCTTCCATTTTTGAGAGGTTATCAGGAGGAGAGGGCTGATGCAGGTCCCTCTTTGTGCCCTTTTAGCCTCTCGCCACCTCGCCCTGCGCTCATCACCCTCGCCCTCCGCTCCTCCACGTGCCGGTGGAGCCGTGTTGATTTAAGCAGCGATACTGCAATATTTCCACTGCTTTGCTCCATACTCTCTCCCCATTGTAATCTTCTCTTTGCTCTTTTGACCATCATCATATATTGAATAAGAGCTCTTAATTGAGCTGTCTGCATTGACACGTTGGGCTTGTACTTAGTGGCTATAATTAATTTAGGACAATATATGTGAATTATCTTGATTAGTCTATCCAAGATGCATCATCTTGCACGGGCCCATTGTGAATGTCATATATCTTTGCGCAATCCTTTCCCACAGCAGCGGAGTCCTTCAGTCTTAACTAACCTAAATATGTCACGTTTTTGCTAACACGCTGCCTTCTCCGCATCATTAATGAGCGTAATAAACCACACCGATGCTAATGCTCAGCCGCCCGCCCAGCCCTCCACTAACCTCCTGCCACGGGGACTAGCAACTGTTCCCACAGGCTGGAGGTAAAAACCAGGACCTAGCAAGGTGGAGGTGCCCGGACAGAGGCTGGGATGGGGGTGGCTTTGTGCGGTGGATGCCGCCGACGGCTTTCCCACCTCCCTGTTGGGATGGCCAACGGAGAAACCTGTGAAAGGTCCAGCCAGGTTTCCTCAGTGGACTGTGCTATGGTCAGCACATGGGCCTTGAGGCACATGGTCATGTTTACATTTCTCCAGTGTCTTTTTCTTAGGGGGGTGTCTCTGTTGGCTTTCCACGACTGAGGAAACGCGATGGTGCACCTGCTCAGCCCTGCTCCTGTTGACTTCCCTACTCCTCCAACCTCTCCACAGCCACGTCCTTCCGCACCCACCGCTTGCCCCCTGCAGAAAGCCCTTCCTGAGGCTCTCCTGGAAGCACTCAGCGATGTCAGAGCCTGTTTTCAGGCATGACAGGTGATCCCCTGCTCCCGCGGGAATGCTGCTGTGCCTCTGGAGTCACCACTGGTAGGACGGGTTATGCTTATGGGGACGTGTAGTGGCTCGACCTGGAGAAGGGCTGGTGCTGGCTCCAGGGCAGGCCCTTTTTTAGAAGCGGTGTGCATCACCGCTGAGGCCTCCTTTGATAGTTGTACTACAAACAAACACGCAAACAAACCAGCCGATCCTTCAGATATCACTCAGGCAGAAAAATACAATTACAGGGCTCAGGTTTCCAGCATCAACCTCACCCTGGTGCTTTGGAGAGCCCTGGAACCAGCAGCTGCTCAACGTTGCATCCATTCACGGGTCTCCCCAAATTTCCCAAGTGCTGCAGAAGTATTTACCTGGTGCAACAGCGCACCGAGATGGAGGAAACTCCACGGGACTGGCTGTGCATGATCTCATGGCAGCGGGGAGATGTGGCACACGAACCTCGGCGGCCTGACCTTGCTCAGACAACTGCATGCTGCAGGATCCTGTTTGGGACAGACGGAGCAAGACAGGAGAGATGTTTAGGCTAAGTCCTCGGTATTTAGCCGTCGGAATTTAACCCCGCTGGTTCTGATTATGGCTCAAGAAGTTCAGTTTCCATCCCAGACCACCAGTTTTGCCCACTTAAGAGCAGTCGGTGTCACCTCTGACCCCCCGGCAAGCTTTATTGCTGCAGCCCACAAGGAAGCAGCCGCATCGGCTGCCTCGTAAACTCCAGGGCCATGGAAGGCTGGTCCTGGCAAATAAAACCCTGGCAGATATCCTCAGCCCCCGTGTGCTCCCTGGGGTCCCCCAGGCCACCCAACACTACCGACCCCATCACAGGATCCCCTGTGAGTGCCTGGGAGAGGGGCATGGCCGTGGGCAGCCAGAGCGATGCCACTTGGTGTGGTGGCTGGTCCCTGGGACTTCCCTAAGGACACTGCAGCCAGCACCCATCCTGCTCCTGGCACAAGACTCCCCAGCATTCCCTCTGCCAGCACCTCCACACCCAGATGTTCCCAGCTGCATCTGCTCCTCCTGACATGGCCTGGGGATCAGGGACCAGCCCTGGTGGCACCTTGGCTCATGTGTCCCTCACCCTGGCTCCAGCACTGCTGGGGATCCTCCTCCAGACAAGCTGAAGGAAAACCTCTGGGAGCTTGCCCGTTTCTGTGCAGTGAGCCAAGACTTGGGATTTGTTTTGGAAACTCTCCCAGGGGATGCTTTTTGGATTGGTTATTTTTCCCCCTTAGAAGGATGAGGTGTGCCCATTTTGGGCTCCCTGACCCTGCCTGGGGTGGCTTTGGGTTTCTCCCAGGATGGTGAGCGAAGTGCAAGGGGACAAAACTGCATGCCCAGGCTGTCTTGTAGATCCTCTCCAAGGCGACACACATGGCCAGTGTCCTCCAGGAGAGCCAAAACCCACAGATTCTAACATGCACAGCAAACAAATGCATGGGTGTTTAAATTAAGCAAAGTTCTCTCCCAGGTTTCCCCATGCCTCATCAAGCACCACAAAAAGGGCACCCACCCACGGTTCCCCCTTTCCAGACTGTCCCTGGAGCTGTCGGTGCCAGGGCTCCATCCTTGAGAGGATGGAGAGGAGGAAGGCTGTTTGTGTAGGAGGGGTGGCTTTTCAGGGAAGAAAAGGGACAATTTAGCCTGAGCTGGAGCCCCCCACCTCCAAACCCCTGCGTGCATGCCACAGGGTTGCACGGGGGCACAGCTGGCCCCAGGGATGTGCTCCCCAGGGACACAACGCTGACCCTGATACTCGTGACACTTCAAAGGGTACAGGCCAAAGCCCCCGAGAGCAGACTGCTGGCAAGGCTGCTGGCGCCGTCCCCAGACGGGCTCCTCGGTCCGAGAAGGGCTGCGAGCTCGCCTCTCTATTTACATTACCAGGAATGCACAAAACAGGGGGGTGCAGGCTGAGGGGGGGTGGGTATTGGCTGATTGTTCCCAGGATCCCCTTGTCAGGAACCCTCCCTGCTCTGTTAGTGTCTCTTGATATATGGCTTGCATTAGGGGATGAAAGTGAGGCATAGCTTGGGGTTTTGGCACGACAAACCCCATTAAACTCTCTCTGGGAAAATGAGTCCAAAAAAGCGTTTCAGGGGGTTGAGTCACTAACGGAGCTGTGAGCAGCACTTACCCAAACCTCCGCCAGCCTGGCCCGAAAACCCAGCCAGGGCAGGGGAGGGGGCTGTGGGGTGCTAGCAAGCAGCTACAGCACCCTGCTTCACCCACCATCCCCCCCAGCACCCATCGTCCTGATGAGGACCCGGGATCAGTTGGTCCCAGCCCTACAAGGAGTGTTGTTCCCAAATGCAGGCACTCCTCTGCCACCTGGAAAGTTGGGGCTGAGTGGAAGAGTTGCAGAGCTGGGGGACTTCCCTGCTTTCCCAAATCCGTTTTTGAGGAGTGGATGGGGGCAGGACCCTTCCCCACCATGACATCCCAACCCAGGTGTCACCCCATGCCCTCCTCCTTGGGGTGCTCAATGGGCAGTGGGGTGCACCCTCCCGTCTCTGCACACCTCTGTCTGCCTTTCATTTCCCCAGGGACAGCAGGACAAACCAGGGTGGACCCAGATCAGCCCCACTGCCCCACTCAGGAGTGCTGGGGACCTCAGTCCCCCGCTGCTGGGAGGTCAGGTGGAGCCATGCTGGAGGATGGCAGTGAGAACTCTTATGACCTGAGCTCCTGCATAGACCCTCGTCTCCCTCACAGTAACCAGGAAATCAAAGCCAGGCAGTGAGGAGGGAGGGTAAACACAATGCTGAGTCCCCCAGCCCCTTTGCCTGTTGTTCCCAGCCCAGGGCTCCCCCTCAAGCTGCCCCCACCCCGCGCCGGGCAGCACAGCCACCTGCCTGCACCTCCCAGCCCCACAAAGGCCAGTCTGCAGGTGATCTGCTCCAGGGGGAGTGGAGGGGGCTGCTGAAAACTTTCCATCACCCAGTGAAGGAGCAGGAAAATCCCTGTAGAGGTTGAGGCAGGAATCAAAGCAGCAGCGGCGATGGCTGAGCACAGGCGAAAGGAAAATGATGCCCTGCCTGGAGAAGGCAATCCCTTCCAAAGCCAGCCTTGCTGCCTCCTGGGGCAAACCCAGCTCTGCTCATCCTCTCCTCGCCGGCCACCCTGGCTTTGCTGTTCTCCATGATGAGAAGCCACACAAATCCCTAAGTGCTGGTTGTGCAGCAGCTACAGCACACTTGGCCACAGATGCCGAGAGCAGTGCAATAAGAGGGGTAGGAAGGAACTTGTCTGCCTGCCCGCCCTCCCCCAGCTGCCCCCTTGCTCTGCTTGCGCACCCCTAGTTTCCCTACGAAGAGACCAGGAACGTACCCGAGACCGGGGGCAATGGGCAAAGGCAAATTTTTCATGCCAAACCTCTGGGTCTGGGGGCAGCATCCCTTCACAGACGATGCAAAGGCACCTAGGAACTGTGAGTGACACTCAGGTCACCATCCATCAGGACATGAGGCTTTCCTGACCTGCCATCCCTGCCCGGCGCTGGTGCCCAAGGCCCCCTCGGCATCCCCAGGCAGGGTGACGCTGCACGGGTGCCCCTGCCACGCTCTGCCTTGGCCCTGGAGGGGAGGGGGCTGCCGTCAGAAATGAGAAGCGAGGCCCTGGAAGATATCCAGCTCTCTTTTAATTAACCTGAACAAGCCAGAGCTTACATTTCCGAGCCAAGCCGAAGTCTCCCTGTTAGGAAAAGCCTGCAGTACCTGGCAGTAATTTAATAACTCTCATTTTGAGCTCTCTAATAGCAGTGCTGTGGAACAGCTCCAAACCCGCTGGTCTCCCTGCCTTTCCGCAATCAAGTTACCTTTATTGCTTTATAGCAATATTAACAGAGATACCAGTGTTAATGCCTCACCTCAGGCTCAGCTGGCAGGGGCCTGGCACAGCCGAGAGGAAACCCGGTGGCGCGTGGTGGGGCCGGGCTGGCTGGCTCGCAGCATGCACCCCAGCACCCATCCTTCACCCTGGTGAACACACCACTGGGCTCCAGCCCCCAGTGTCCAGCACACGGCAGGGTGAGCCGCCATGGGATGGGGACCAGCTTGATGGTATCCCGGGATGCCTGTCCCTGGGAATGCCTGGCTGGGTGTCCCAAGGCACATGCCATCATCCTGGCATCCAGCCCTTTTTGGGGAGAGGCTTACATTGCTGCAGGGGTCCAAAGTCCAGCCCTTTCCCACCCACCACAGGATCTGCCAGAATCCTGGGGAGAATGTGGTACCAGCCCACCTGCTCCAGCAGGCTTATCCCTGCAGCACAACCGGATCTTGGGGATACTGCATGGCAGGGACTGCCCACCTACCCCCCACTCATCACAAGGCCACAATTAGCTTGATTGCACTGACCTAGAGAAGGACTGTAGCTTGAGGTGCTTCAGACACACTCCTCCCCCAGGGAGGGCAGAATACCTTTCACCCTTCAAACCCACGAGCAGGGGAGGGACAAGAGAAAACAAACCCCTCCTTCCCAACCAGACATTGCAGCAGCTGGGGCACATTTATAGGAGCCCCACACCTCCATCACTCACAGGTGTCCCTCCGTGGGTGACTATGGTCTCCCCCAGCTGACCCTTGTCACCCAGTAGGCTGGGGCTGATGCTTCAGAGGGGTCTCGCCAGCACCCCCAGCTCTTATGCAGGTTTGTGACATAACCTGCCCACTCTGAGCGTGTTTGCAGGATGTGGTCCCTCCTTGCTGGCTGGGCATTGTGTGGAAAGCTCCTGCTAAAACACAGCCCCGACCAGGGGTACCACGTAGGCATGGGGTCACTTTGCCCTCATTGGTATCCCCTGGGTTGGGGGGAGATGCGTTTCGGGTGTCGCTGGCCCAGGGGGCAAGGGGCAGATTTGTCCCTGCCACCATGAGCACAAGGCTGTGGTGAGGAGGAGGAGGAGGAATGGCCGAGGAAGCAGCTGATGTGCAGCATCTCGGCTCTCTACATCCCTGCGGAGCTGTGATCGGGAGGGCATGGGGCAGGCATCCTGACACGAAGGGGACAGCCATATCCCCGGGGGAAAGACCGGTCCCTAGCCCCAGGGTCCGGCCCAGCCGCTGGCGCAGGAGCTGACAAAGCAGCACTGTTCCAGTTTATGGGATTGGAAACAGCTGCCCGTGGGATGCAGACAACCTGACACGGCGGACAGGATGGGCTGCCCAGGGGGACAGGCTGACACAGAGCATGCCCTGCTGGGGCTCGCCCATACTGATACTGGTCCCCCCTGGTTTTGGCTGGGGGCCGGGCTGGGGGAGCCAGCCGTGGTTTCTTTGCGCATCCCCAGCTTGGGTGGGAAGCTTCTCCCCAAGCTGGGGGAGCGGAGTTGAGTGTCAGTCTGCGTGCGGAGCTGCCGCTAATACCTTCTTTGCTATTTTTAGCTCAGCAGCCTTGTGCTGTTGGTTTCAGCGTATCTCTTTTTCCTCCCAGTAAATTCCAAATCTTTTCCCTCTTTCGCCTTCTATTCCGGGATGCTGCCTGCACCATTCGGCTTTGATCTGCGCTGATGCCAAGTGTGTTTTGAAACTCTAAGTATAGTACATCCCTTGAATTTCTCTTATCTAGCAAAGCAGTAATATCCTCAAAGAGCTTCAGCAAGCTGGTTAAACACCTGACATCGCACGGCTCAGTCCACACCGGCTACTCCTCAGCCTGGCTCCCAGGCATCCTCCCTTCCAGACTGCTCCGCGGGCTCGTGACCTGGGCTGTGCTTTGCTGCCAGTGTCTCCAGATTGCTGTCAATCTTATTTTACAGCTCAGAGACTGAAAAGGGCAGCTAGGAGCAAAGAGGGCCAGTATTTCCTTTTTTCTTCCCCCCTCCTCAAAGATGCCTGAATGCAGCCTCTATTTTTGCATCGGTAAAATGATGGCAGGTAAAAATAATACTAGTTAGGAGTTCAAAATAACTAATTTTCCAATGTAGGCAGGTAACCAGATGGCCAAACGCAGTTGTTGATGACTCGCAGTGGATTGCAAGGGCAAAGATCTGAAGGCTGCTCTTAAATCCGTCCCCAAAATGTCTAGTGCTCCATACGCAAATACTGTAACAAATTAATGTCAGATGCTACCCTTGGTATAATTAGACAGGATTTAGAGTGGCAGAGCCAGCAAATTGCTATGATCTACGTGAAGCCCCTACCCAGAAGTCTGCACCCACCCCTGGTTCATCATCACCGAAAATTCATTCGTCGGTTGGAGGCTGCCTGGGGAGCGCAGCCCCCAAATCGGCTCAGCCCTTTGGGCCGCTGTCCCGGGGGAAACCCAGGTATTCCGCGCCACTTGGCCCCGTATTTTGCCCCTGGATGAGGTACTGACGCCAGCTCCTTGGGATGCCCCTTGGGCTGCGGGGTATTGGTGGGAACCAGCAGTGCTGATAAACTCTGCATAACCCATGAAAGACACGTACAGCATCCAGAGCTGGAGCGCCAGGAAGAACCAATCTTCGTAAATCTTTTTCCTCATTCCCCAAACACACAGTATGAATTAAAAAAAAAAAAAAAAAAGCCTTCATTCCCTAGTTCATATTAAGAGATAAAACTGATCTGGCCTAACTAACCCAAGCTCTGGCAGCGGCGGGCGCGCGAGTGGTGCGGGTCTGCTCCAAAGTGGAACCAGCTCCCAGCCCCACGCTTCAGGAAACGTCTCATCCAGCGAACCTCGTATTTTTCCCACAAACTCCCCTCGAGCTGTAAAGAACATCTGGACAATTTTAGGCAGAAAGGGATTTTCCCAGAAAGTTGGAGAGGGAGGGTGGGGGAGGCGAGGGGCTGGTTATATTTGGAAACCTCTTTTAAGCACGGAGCCCCCGTCGCGGCTGCAGCATCGTGGGGTGATGCTAAGCGGCGCGGTGGCGAAGACGGCTGTTGCGCTGGCATGGACAAATGCCTCTGGCGGCAGTTCATGGCCACGGGTGGGTTTTGCTCCCTGCAGCTGAATTTTGGGGTGTCCTGCTGCTCTGTCCTCAGTCAGCTGCCCTCGGATGAAGTGGGGACTCGGTGAAATCCTCCGGAGATCTGGTTCAGCGGCTCTGGGGCAGCTCCGGACATGGCATTGCTCAAAAGCAATGGAAAGGAAAAAAAAAAAAAAAAAGCCATTTTGAAAAGACAAAGCACCCCAAAGGCCTCGGGGCCCAGCCAAGCATTGCTCGGAGGGGCCGGTGTTGAGGGTAAGAGGAGGCAGCTCATCAAGGCCTTATTAGCACAGGAACTGCTGAGTGCAAATTACCGCGCCAGACTCCGGCTCGTCCCAGCCGTACGGCAAGCGCCGCGCGCGCAGCCACGCTGAGCAGTTTAATCAACTCGGAAAGCAATTTGTTCTCTCTCTGTTTATAACCTTGACAAGCTAGTGGGTTATTTTTAAGCACACCGGCAAAGGCAAAGGCAATTCCCAGCCGGGCAGCAGCCAAACCACCGCGCCGGGCAGGTGAGCAGCTCTCCTGCCCGCCACACCGCCAGCCTTGGGGCTGCTGCCCGGCATCGAATGGGCACAGCTTTTCCCCAAACTCTGACCCCTTCGCCTCTGCCACGCTGCCGTGGGCATGGTGCATTGCGCTGGGGCAACGTGCCACCCTGATGCCGATGCCCTGGGGACACGCGCTCGCCCCGTTGTGCTCCGGAGAAGGTCAGAGGAGCTGAGCAGGGTGCAGGGCTGGGTAACTGGGTAAGAACAACCCAGGCACAGTGTTTCCCCTGAGGGCGGGCAAGAAATTGAGGGGAACTGTGTTATAGTGACATTGCTCTCCCTGCCTAATCCCTTCCTGCTGGAGAGGGTTGTCCCCGGGAAGGGAGGATGGAGAAGACGGTGCCAGGGGATTGCAGAGTCCCTCTCTTCAGCACCAGGTCTCCTGCTGTGGCATGCACCCCGCCACCCCACTTGCTCCTCCAGCTCTTGTCTGTGATATCCCACTGAGGGAGGGCAGATGTTGTGCCCGCTGTGCAGCATGCCCAAGGTCACCCAAGCATGGGTGTTGGAGCACCAGCCGAGATTTTGGCCAGGCCAGGTCCCTCCCTCCCCGCCATAGCATCCCTCCTCTCTGCCGCAGTGCTGGCCAGGTTTGCCCTGCAGAGCCTCCTTCTTTCCAGAGGCCAACTGGACAGCTGTGGTAGGAGAAAAGAGACCTGGAAACCCAAGAGCAGGCGCAGCTGCCTCCACCGTGCTCCCTGTCCTCAGGGCTCTGGGCAGTGTTTGCTTTGGCCTGCCGCTGCCCCAGCAGCTGCTCAGATGGCCTGGTGATAACACGATTAGCAGCAAATTGGTTAATGCTTTCCCAGCAAACAGGACGAACCAGGCATCGAGGCCACCACCCTGGTCCCCTCAGCCCCAGAAGGGCTGGGTGCTGTTGGGGATGATGCAGGACCCCTTGGCTGGGAGCTGGAGCGGGCTTGGGGAGAGGGACTTTGCTCCAGGGACGGCATGGTTCAGCGCCTGCACTTCCAGCTGATTTAAAGCAATGCCCAAGTTTATAGAGAATTAGCCAGACTAAGGAACATTATTTTTCTTTATTAGGTTAAAGGGTAAGCAAATACAATCAATCTTGTCATGCATCACAAGATGTCAGCAACTTCCCACCTCAGCCAGAAAATTACCGGCTCCTAAGTGGATTGTGGAATTACATTCATAACCGCAGAAAACAAATACATACATGTATATTTTAATGAAAACACTGAAGGTCGCTACATCACATCATCATCACAAATAGGTTACTTCTGAGCTAATTTAATCAACAACCAAGCCCAGGCTGTGGAGGAACCCCCACTTGGAGGAAGATGCAGCCCACGCAGGGAGAAGGGGTCTGCAAGGGACGGAGCCGGCAAACATGATACAAACCCCAGCCTGGTGTCCACAGGCAGCTGCTGCCCCAGCTGGGTGCAGCCGCAGCACGGTGCTCTGCCCCACGTTTTGGCGGTCTGGCCGTCTTGCATTGTCCCCACTCTGGCCCAGTTTGGCTTCTTTGTTTAACAGCTTCCTAATTCAATTGCACTCATCCCCATCCTTCCCTTGCCATTGCTGGGGCAGATAACCTCACTGAGCTCCTCTTGGAGATTTACCAGCGGGTGGGAGCCCATTAACTGATCTAAGCTTCAGAGTCGCTAATCAAAGCTAATGAATTAACCAAGCGGGTGTTGATTTCCAATCTGAACCTTTAGGAGGAAGGATGGGATCTCCTCTCCGCCCCATCTCCTGCATCCCATCACGGTCCCCTGCCCTGGCAGTGCAGGATGCTGCCCTCATTCCGTGCTCAATCCTACCTGGCTCGGGGCCAGCCGGGAGCAAGGCAAGAGGAGAGCCCTTTCAAGCCAGAAAAACAAAAATAATCACTGTAATAACGGCTGGTAAGACCCTGAGCTGCCTGCCAAGATCACAAGCTGCTCGGAGAGCCCAAGGAGTGGCGAGGCTGGAAGTCAGCTGGCAGGCGTGGGGCTGCCTGCAGCGGCAGCGGGGCAGAGGGCAGGGGACACGGAGAGGCGAGGAGGAGCACAGGGCCGAAGGCTTTCCTGCCTGGCAGGATGAGGGATGTGGCCTGGCAGGGCCAGTCTCACCGGCATGGGCACAGTGCCATGAAGGAAGTGGCGTGTGCCGTCCGGCGCGCTGCCGGAGGGCTGCTTCTGCCCGCTGCCTGACCCAGCTGTAACCCTGCTTTCCCCACGGTCTGTGCTGCGGGGGCGGCCGAGCGACAGCTTACCCCGTACCAGGCTGTTTGTGTTGCTAGACATAAACTCACGATCTCCTGGTTAAGCAAGGGCTGGGGCTGAATCACCCCTGTGGCAGCACTTGGCTGGGTCTCCTCTGCAGCTCCCCGGCCCCAGCTCTGCTGCGCCCACATATCAGAGACAAATCCCAAGGCAAAAATGTTAGGTGACACTCAGCAAGGTCCCCGGGACTGCAGGTAGCAGGAGGGGGCATGGAAGGGTTTTCTCACCCCACAGTTCACCCTCCAAGAGCTGGTGTGCAGGG
>NW_010226226.1:17080-17344 GCF_000690775.1 Eurypyga helias
GCAGGTGGTCTTGTACGCACATCCTTCCTGGAGGTCATCTGCACACAAAGCTGGCAATGCCCGTCGTCCCCACTCCGGTCACCGTCCCTCCCTGTCTCACCTGCCTGCCTGCAGAGCCAGGCTGCAAGGTCTCCATCGTCCCACCACCCAGCACACACGGATCACCTTTCCCAGCCCCCCAACAGCAGCATTTCCCCAGCAGTTACTCTCCAAACCTGTCAAGGGTGCCTGGCTGCCAACCTCAGGGTGCACAGACAGTCTAGG
>NW_010226226.1:17379-17654 GCF_000690775.1 Eurypyga helias
GCAGTGCTGCCGCTACACTTCATCCCGACCAGTGCCCAGACCGCGGTGACAGGTCCCATCAACCAGCCTCGCGGGCAGATGCTGGGTGCTGCTGAGGGCTGCCCTCCCTGCTGACTGCCTCCTCCAAAGAGCATTTTTCCCAAACCAGGATCTCCCTGCCCAGGGCTCCTCCGGCAGAGCCTGGGGCAGCCCCAGCGAATTGCAGGGAAGCTGTGGCAGACTCGGGGCTGTGGGACCGTCACCGTGTTGTTCAGGTCACGTAACTCGCTCCTTGC
>NW_010226227.1:0-77656 GCF_000690775.1 Eurypyga helias
CGGGCGGGCGGCCCCCGGGAGGTGTGAGAGAAGCCGCCGGGGACGCACGCGAGGTCGGGGGGAGCGGGGCGGGAGAAAGGCGGAGATGGAACCGGGAGGACTCAATAACGGAGACTCTCGGTAGCGCGGGAAACCGCTGCGTAACGCCGTTAATAAATAAAGTACAACCCGGGGTCCCAATGGGGCAAAAAGCAGTGAAGCGGGGCTGTAGGGATGACCCTCCAGGTGTAACACACCGGGGTGCGATGCCCCGCCAAGGACTGGGCTTAATGGAAGCTCTTGAGGAAAGGAGCAAGATCCCCCCGAGGTTATTTGGTTTCCAACAAACGTCACACCCCACACTCGCACTATCTTTCCGTTCCTACGTGTACCGCGGAGAAGCGGGTCAGGACCTATCAAAGGGAATACAAGTTTGCTCTGTTTTTCAGAGTTAAGTCTTGAAAGATAATGGTTTTGTTTGGAATTTTTGTTGTTCTCCTCCCAGTGTGACTGGGCTGCAGCCGCCGTGATTGTCCTGGCCATAGAAATTCATGTCGGTGAGGCTTTGGTGGGCGATAACGAGTAGGGGTAGGGAGGTCTTCCTCGCCTTTCTGGGGCGCAGTATGGGGAAGTGTCAAAGCCTGAAAGTTACAAATCTTTTATCTAACATAAATTCGAAGAACATTTTCGAATACCGGTACCTAGCGTTAGCCTTCAAACGCCCTACCGATGCCTCTAGATAATTGGGTTTACTTGTCAAGACGATGCAAGCTTGTAACCCTCAAGGCTTTTTGTTTGCGATTGCATATGTTCAATACCTCTCAAAATCGGTTCCTCTTATTTGGTTCCAGAATACGGATCTTGAGGAAACTGGTGTTGGGCAGTGACATGGAAAAGCAGTGGTCATAGTGCGCTCTGGATAGTAGCAATAAAGCGAACGCCACCCTCAGCAGTAATGAGACTTGTGAAAAAAATGGTTTTAAATTTAGGTTCCAAATGTTCCCCTCTTTCGCCTGCGGTATGTGACATTCACAACATCATAACTTGACCTACTTTACTAAAGTCCACACAAGTAATATCTAAATATTTATGTTCTGCGTTTACTTAAAGTGCCATAAATCCCTTAATTGCTGTGCTTTTACTATCAACGCAGAACTCGCTACCGGTTTCCAGTTGTACATGAGTTCTAGTTCGAGACAGAGATTCTGCCCGTAGGTCAGGTGCGTATGCTGCATTTTCTTCTCCCTCTACACCTCCTGCACAGCCTCTTACTGGCCGTTCTGATCAGCCTTATCTAATGCTGCTCAGCCCACGCCGGCTTGGCCAATCACATCAGCTTTGGCCAGTCTCCTATGCTGGTGTAGTTTTAGAGTAGGCTGCCATAAATTACAGCAGCCTCCGTGGCTTCCTGGAGAACCTTGCAGGTGATTTCAGCCCCACGCGTAGGTCGGAACTGAGACAGGACAAAGGCAATTTAGCTTTCCTCTAAAGGGCTTGGCGCCGAGCCTCCTGCTTGTCGTCATTTCCCACGCTGGTAGTACGCAGGCATTTGCAGCTTATCTTTCTGCAACTTCTGGGTTTGTACAAGGATGCACACATAGAGTACAGCTTCCATTTTTTTCTCTGTGTGAGCTTTTAGTATACCTCAGACGTCCGTTGCCAAGTAAGAAATAGCTCGTTTAAGGGAATGATCTGATAGAAGTAGCCTATGGTGGTTTGATTGCAGAAAACAGTGTGACATAATTTCTCCAGTCAGAAGAATTTTCACATTGTATCGTTAACAGAAAGACATTTGAGCTTACCTGACCCGTTTCTGGTCTGCCCGAATTTGAACTACAGCAAAGTATAAACCCCCTACTTTTATTAATATACTGGCAGTGCTTATATGCTTATAGTGTCCACTGAGAGTGTTGTGCATGTAGCCACCGAACGATCTAAACTAAAATCTGAGAGGGTGGTACATTCATGGGCTATTTAGATACAGAAGAGAAAGAAAATAAAATACATTTAAAATTTGTGAAAAAAAATGGTGAATACAGAAACAGCACCAAAAAAAAAAAACCAAACAAACCACATCCCCAAAGGTAGAACCTGTAAAGTTTGCCAAGAAATTCATTTCCACCTACCTGCTCAGCTGCGTTCTGACATCTTTCTGGCAAACAGCATCTCCTTTTTCTCAGCTGGTAAGAGAGCTCTGTGAAGTGCTAACCACTACCTCTGGAGTGCAACTGAGAGCAAGGCTCCTGACATTCATCTGTTATCATCCCCAGGCTTAAAATGAGCGGTTCCACAGAAGCAGTGTTTGTTATGGGCACAAAGCAAGGTCCCAGACAGAGCAGAGCGAGCCTTTTTTATTGAGCAAAAAGCACTTAACATATCAAAGTGGTTGAAATCTCCTCAAGAGCATCAGGAAAGCAGCTATTTCAAACCGTCCCAACGGGTCTGCAGAGTCTGCTGGGAAGAAAGTCTCTTACTTCGATCTTCACTTGTCAATTTGTCTGCGAATGTAATTGGGAGAAGCAGATTTTCTCACCATCTGAAGAGACTTTCTTTTCAACATTAACGGGGGTTCAGTTCCCCTAGGTTTTGAAATGTGTCCCTTCTGTAGCCATCGCACCTGCTATATGCCCCATCTTTTCCCTGGTCTCGTTCTGGTTTCTCAAACTATTAGTTAGAAATCACCTGAGAACATTTCCGTGTCAGTTTTCAATACTGAGCTCAGTCTGAGTCATGTTCCGACACCTCGGTCCAAAGGCAGCTCCTCATTACTTCTCGTCAACTGCAGTGAAACCCTGAATATCTTCTGGAGCGAGCCAGGCAACCGTTGGCAGTTTTGGATGGCAGGTACTGCATGAGCCCCATGTCAGCTGCTGAAAGGTCAGAGAGACTTGAAGCAGATGCTGAATCAGGTCTCATCTGTACTTGAAAGCTCAGGGGTGCTCTGGCAAGTGCAGGTACACACAGTATTGGGCCCACATGCAAGTGCAAGCATGACCTAGGAACAACACTGTTATTTTCTAGTGTTGACGCATCCTATCCTAAATACAAGCTCAAATTCCTAATTCATTCAAGGTCTTAAAAAAACCCCAAACCACAAACAACCACGCATGCAGACACGAGACATTAATGTGCATGTGATACAGAAGATACAGAAAGCCAGAATTCATCTCCTGAAGAGGTTAATGTTTTAAATCCAACCTAACTGAATATCCTCTTAGCTTACCAAATGTTCAACATTGCTTTTATTAATCACTTCTGCAGCATTCTCGGCTTTGTTGTGTCCTCAGTAGCGTTGTGCTGTTGATTCTGACAAACGCATGGAAACCTGTGCTATGAACACAGCTTTCTAACGATGCCTTGAAAATTAATTGCTGTTAGTGCTGAAATTTCTCAACTCTCAAAATATTTGTTTTCCTTTGGGAAAGTGCAGTCAGCTTTCATTTGGTCACTTTTGAGTTACATGAGCATTTTTAAAAGTCCTATCACCATAATTCTGAACGCATCCAGTGTGTTGGAAGAAATACAGCTAGAAATAAAGAAGCCACAAGCTAAAAATACATATATAGCAAGCATTTCAGGAGGGGCTGCTGGTTTGGAGTGCCTAGCTGCAAGTTTTAAGGAGCCAGCTTTTCAAAAGCTGTTGAGTTTGTATAAACAGTTCCCTTCCAGGTGTCTGCATTACAGATGGATTTATTTTCTTTTCCTCTCTTCTCTCAGTTCTAGTGTTGCCCTCCATTAGGAATGAACTGAGAAAGTCTGATAGGCAGGGTTGCTTATGAGATTGGGACACAGGAATTCCTGGTTTAGGAATGCCCAGATCATTTTAGCCAGAGGTGGCATCCCTAAATTTTCACCTCCATGTGCATAGTTGAAAAAAACTTCAGGAAACTAGGCAAAATATAAGCAGAAAACTTAGGCACCAGAGTGAGGTGGAAGGCAGATTCTAACAGAGGATGTCCCTGCCCATGGCAGGGGAGTTGGAACTAGATGGTCTTTAAGGTCCCTTCCAACCCAAACCATTCTGTGATTCTATGATTAAAATCCCTTCATGCACTTTAGACACCTGGAGTGCTTAACTGCCATTGTGGTGGGAGATGGACTTTAAATCATATTAAATCCAAGCGTAATGTAATTTGGATTTCCCTGATGACCTGTAGACGTTTTGAATAAAACCTTAATGAAACTACATACTACTGGCAACAGATAAGTATGTGCATATGCTTTACACATACATGTATTACAAAAGGGTTATGAAGTTTAAATAAATATATTAAAAGAAATGCAACATCATACCATTTTATTGGGCAGAATTAAGGAAAATCAGATTTGTATCTTTTCCACTGGAAAATTAATTCTTTACAGAAGAGTCTTCCATACAAAAATCACATGATGCTGGGAAATAGGTCATGCTGCTCAGCAAAGAACAAAACCTTGCACAATCCAAACACACACTACACATTTTGCCAAAACTATGGATCCTGATTCTTTCTCTTGAAATTGCATGTGTTATCTTGGGATACCCTGAGCTGAATTTTAGTTCTGTTCTTCTCACAAGGCACTTGGAGCTGAACCAAACACTCTTGATTTATATTGAGTTTGCACATTTTTTCCCCATAATCTCTATCTTGTACATTTTCTTAAGGAAGAAGAACCCATTAATGTTCGCGGGAGTTTTTCTGTATGAGGAAAGCAGGATCACAGTCCTCCATGTACTTGAATCTGAGGAAATGCTGAATAACCGCTACTTTGATTTAACCCCTCTTAGCAGTATATATTTAACTCCTCTCTTAGCAGAACGTTTTCACCCTCAAAAGCTCACACAGGGCTTGTTCTCAGAGCAAGGCCTGTTTCCCACTGATAACGCAGGGAGCCCGGCTCAGTGTAAACACCTAGGCTGTAGGTGTGGACTGCTAGGTGAAATGGATCCAGCGCGTGCTGCGCCGTGTGGTTGCAGAAGTCTGGGTCTGGGAGGGACCCCGGAGATCGCTTCCCCCAGTGCTCTTTTATCTGGTCCAAGGGTTACACAACCACCTCAGATAAAATGAAGGGATTTTGTAATGCACCCACACTGGCTTTCCTTTACAAAAAGAAAGCCTTAGGTTCGGATTTGAGTATCTGTCTGCTATGTTTCCTTTCATAAACTTGCTGATTTTCTTGCCTGCACGCATGGAAAGATGCGTGTACGTTTGATACCGAGTTTTAGTGGCCTGTTCCATTAACTGCCTTCTGACAGCTTATGAATTGTGCATGGTTCCCAGACCACAGTGTGAAAAGAACTGATTGAGTTCACCTATAGGAAACATCTGTACAAAGAAGTAGGATGGGGTAATGAAAACAGTGCTTAGCACGTGGGATCAAGGAGACAGAAATGAGTTTACTGGAGATTTTTAATTCTGAATTTTCTGATGTTTGCCATAGACATAGGAAACAGATCTGACATTATATGAGTCTTTAAAGCAATTCTGGAAGCTTAGTCAATTGATTTACCTTTGCGTTCCCAGAATGGTGGACACGGGCCAAAATATGAACGCAAATGGGATCCCTCAGCTTCAGGATTGCGTGAGGAGAGCTTCTCTCACCAGCGCAGCACCTTGCTTTCTAGCTCTAGTGGCACTCGCATACCTTTCGGTTTTGTTACGCTTTTAACGGCGGTCAGCGCTGTAGGCAGTGCCTCCGTACTTAGAACTGAATGTTGGCAAACCAACGTACCCATTTCATGCGCTACTCCAGCAAAAATCTACCCACTCGAAGCTATGCTGCTGCTGCTGGTTTTGGCCGAAGCTGCTGGCGGGCTGCCTTGTTATGTATAAACATGTAAAACACGAATAGATAAAAGACTGCAATGTGCCAGATCCCCAATATAGAAGAAAACTTGATTTCCTACCTCTGTGTGGAAGAAGTTGCTTTTTCCTGGCTTTGGAAGCATTTGCAGTTCAGTAAGCTGCTGTTACATGGGAGGGGATATGCTTTCCCACTATGGTTTTGATATACTTCAGAGTGCTTTTCTGGAGTAATCCATGGGTTTGCCAGCCTGAAACTCAATAAGCATGGTTTTAGAAGGACAAAGATTTAGTGGTACTGCTGCATGTATCATAAAATAAATCTCTGTTGATTTATTAATGTATGAATGAAGCCAGAGGAGATTGTTCAATATTATCTGTCATCACTGTATACAATCCCTGACCTATGGACTTGACCCCCTTGGTTTCTCAGGTGGCATTTGGTGACAGCAGCGGAGTCAGACTGGCATTACAACAATGGAAAAGCAGACCCTATTTATGCCATTAATTAATGTTGTAGGCTAAGAGTATTAGATAAGCGCCCAAACCCGTGTGGGAACTAGTATGCAAGGTTGTGGCAACACTTCCCTTAGACAGGCTGATTTGTATGGTCTTGTAGTCTTTCTGAATGTGTTAATTTTTCCACATGAGTAATTTTCCCAAGACATCACCGAATTGAGAATTGAATGTCACAGTATCTGTTTGGTCTGTACATCTGTTACCCATGCTCTGGTTTACATAATACGGGTGAATTGTTGTGCGTTTCAGAGTACATACTGTTTCTTATTGCAGATTTCAATGTAATTGTTACACTTCTGAAGGTAAGCAGAGAAGAGAAAGGAGCCAGTGGACGTCCTTCTTCCTCCCCCCTGAGAGCGTGAAAGGCATTTGTAATTCACACAGCCTTAGAAATCCCATGGCTGATGTATCATTGCTTCAAAAATCTACATTCACAAACCACAAGTTCTGAGAAATGCCAGTTCCACAGTCATGTTACAGCCTGGATTTGCCAGAAATGGAAATGAGAGTAAGGTACAGCAGATTTTGGTGCCACGAGCACTGCTTTAGCATATCTGCAGCTGGGAAGAAATGTTTGGATGCATTTGTGTCAGAAGAGAAAAGCAGCAATTACTGATAGGGAGTCTGTGAAGCAGATCTAAGTGGATCATCACATGAAGCAGACTGTCTCTGCTGCCAGATGGGGGAAAAAATAAATCTGTATTTGAAAGAATGGGGATTCATGAAGTGCTGGTTAAGTGTAATGCACAGTGATCAAATGGCCAAGTGAGAAAATCTGCTGCAAAGAAAATGGACAACAGGTGCCTTCACAAGTTTCAGGAGGGAGATTTGGACTGCAAAAGCCTGTTATCCTTGTGCTTGCTCCCACATACACACTGAGAATGAAGAGATCGTTAACAGCAAAGTAAATGTGGGACTGCTAATCTGGAGTCTAGATTAGAAAGCACTCCTTAATGCAAATATTTTCTTGGTAGAAATAGTATATCCATTGATCCAAGTGCAAGAACTGTGACTGACTTCACAGTAAGAATTACACCTCTAGGAAATCATATATATTTATATAAAGTCAGTAATTAAAGGATTAATGGAAGAAGCACTTGCCATTGTGAACCAGAGACTGAATCTGGGGAACTACTCCTCAACACCCTTGTCTGAGACAGAAAAAAAAATAAATCCAGATAAGTTATTTCTAATATGCTTGCTATAGGTAATCTGGTAGTAAAGACATAGTTAACATTTCAGAGCTCAAAACAAGCTAATCCAAAGCAACACACAGACAAGAGGTTTTGAGTAAAGTAGCATTATGGCTAAGAGTTGACTTCACTAGTAACACCATGTGAATCCCCGTGAGAGAAAGGGGACAGGCAGAGGGGAACAGGAGGCCAGCTGAAACCATCCCAGGAAATAGGGCTACATTAGAGAGTGAATCTAATCAAAAGGATGAGTGGATATTTGCAGATCTTCCAGAAGATCTCTGTGTATTAGCACTCCAGAAGGGAGGCTGGAAGTTATAAATCTGACATGGCATTTGACATTTGCCAGGAGAGACCAATAAAGGCACTGCAAGCAGCAAAGGATACTTCTCTTCCGTAACACACCTACAAGACACATGGTCTAAGAACAGGGACCTTTTTTGTATAGCCCTATTTATAAGTCAGGATTTATCAAATGACCACTTGAAGAATGGAAAAGGTACTAGTGAGAAGCTGCATGGCAGAGTACACTGTCCTGCCATGAATCCTTCTGCCTCAATCTCACCAAAGACCACTGAGGAGAAACCCAGCTTCCTAAATCATCACAGGAGGCTACACACTGATGTACTATTTCATGTGTTCTCCAGGATGACAGTACCCAGTCAGTCATCACTGAAGACACGGAAGCCTTGTACCGTGCCTTGGATTCAGCAGTGCTGTATTGAACTGAGTATTTGTTCAGCCTGGAGAAGAGAAGGCTCTGGGGAGACCTTATTGCACCTTCCAGTACCTGAAGGGGCTACAAGGAAGCTGGGGGAAACTTTTTACAAGGGCCTGTAGTGACAGGACAAGGGATAACAGGTTTAAACTGAAAGTGGGGAAGTTTGGATTGGATATCAGGAAGAAGTTCTTCATGGAGAAGGTGGTGAGGCACTGGAACAGGTTGCCCAGAGAAGCTGTGGATGCCCCATCCCTGGAAGTGTTCAAGGCCAGGCTGGATGAGGCTTTGAGCAACCTGGTCTAGTGGAAGGTGTCCCTGCCCATGGCAGGGGGGGTGGAACTAGGGGGTCTTTAAGGTCCCTTCCAACCCAAACTGTTCTGTGATTCTATTGGAAAACTGCTTCTGCTTTCTTGGGGATTTTTTTGTGAAACAGAGTCATGGGCAAGATTCAGTGACAGCAATAATAATAATGCATACTCCCTGATGAGTGCCTTTTGGGATGAGAGACAGCTCATGAGAGTTTCTGCAGGCAGCACAGTGTCAGGAGCCTCACTATTTACAGACTTCCTGTAGGCTTGGATAATCATGGGACTTCCCAGCAGAAACTGTGGGATTCCCATGTTGCAGTGTGAAGTGCGGTGGCTGGTGCCACTGGGAGCTGCTAGACACTCGTCTGTGCCAAATGTGGATGCAGGGAGAGCCAGGAGGAGACAGGAATTAACTCCAGCCACTTATTGCCACACAACAGCGACCGGCAGTCAGCAGGCTTGAATAGCTGCTTGGAAGTGAGAAACTGGAGACAGTCCCTGGGATGGGACCAGCCATGCCACCCTCAGCCAGCCAGGACGTTAATCGATGGGGCATGGACACCTTAGCAAACAAATCTAAGTGCTCTGAGCTGTGAAACATGTCAGTCCGGACCAGCCCGAAGTCTTATGATAAAGACAGTTGCACAGTGTGGGCACCAATTAAGGCTTCTAAATGAAGCCTAAAACCACAGATGTCTCCAACAAAGCAACTTCAGTGTTTGCTGCCTTCAGTGATACCAAGAGCTGAAATTTCCAGACTTGTCTCACTGGCTGTATGACTTTAAGGAGTAAAAGAAGCAGTATGCTCTGGCCTTGCTGCTATTGCACTGCCATCTCAAGAGAATTTCATAAAAAGACAGTATCCTCAAAATATGGAACAGAAAAATAAGAAAAAGGAATACATGCAAGATATTAAAATCAGCTGCTGTTTTGTACTGGAATAAGCGTAGTTGAAAAATTTTCATACCCACTGACTGAATAAAGTCTTGGCAAACTTAAGATGTGAAGTCCCATTAACTGAGCATTTAGAACATCTGAAGAATACTTTCTGAGGTTTTTAAGTCAGAGGAAAGGAGCAGGTAGTCTTTCCTTTGTTTCATAATTTAAATGCAGACAGGACCAGAGAAGGTTCTGCAGCAAATAAATCACAAATATGAAATATTGACTTCCCACATATTTTTATGAGTTCCATTCTTTATCAGAAGTGCTCAGCACAAATTAGTATCCAATTAATTTTCTTTTTTTTACTGACATCATGTCACTCAGTATATTAGGAATGCAGAAGTTAAGCCTTTGGACAAATGTATGTTAAAGTAGGTAATTATTTTAGTAAGTATATATTCAGATCCTGTTTGCAAGAAGGAAGTATGAAGTGTAAAACTATACATGATTGCAAAATGACCTATCTTAATTGTTTTAATGCAATAATGATCAACTTCTCCAAAGGAAAATAGAGAAAAGCCAAAGGACAAAAAATGCTTAAGATTTGTATAATCAGTCAGTGAACATCCAGCTATACCTTAAATCATGATTGAAATTACAATTATTGGGTACCACAATTTCCAATCCATGAAAAACTTTTGCCTAGAAAAAAGGGCTTTTTCCCCTCACACAGAACTTGATGGGAGAGTATTTCTTGCAGCAAAGCTTTTAAAGCGCTAACACCTTGTAACACTAAAGATAGGATACAGGCATGTACCCCTGAATATATGCAGGTACGTTTTGCCCAGCTCGCAGCTCTCCGGTTACTCTTGGAGATAGTAAAACAAACATAGACTGGGGATGAGCCAACTGCATCCCCCACCTTGCCCAGGCACGCTCTCGCCTACAGTCTATGACACGGAGCCAACCAACCAACCAAGGCTTGGATACTCCGACAACACAACCACCGGCACACCTACCGCAGTGGGATGCAGGGAGCTGCGTCATCCCCCAAGACTGCCTGCTCCGGTTGAGTTTGCAGCATATATCTAGGAAGAGGTGTAACAAAGCGAGAGAGAAACTAGTCAAAACCAGCCATCGATCGCAACCTCTTGTGGCTTCCACCCAGATGAACAATTTGAAGGAAAGCTGAGCCATGTGCCATGGCTCCCGGCATGCTGAAAGGTCATCTTAGAGGTCCAGTCCTGTGATGCCACCAGCTTCTCCCACCTTATTGCAGTGGCAATAAAAGACAAGGGAGAAACAAATCCTTGTGGTTTGGATCCTGAAAGAAAAAAATCATTGTCTTAATGTCATATATCAACCTGCTTTTGTTTCACATGTGTATAGACAGACTTTCCAGTCGTAGGACTAACTGTTGAAAGTATGAAGAAGGTAGAGAGTAGAAGTGATTGCCTCTTTTTCAGATCCACAAGATATTATTTCCTTATAGTATATTCCATGTAATTGACAAAACAAGTGCTGATGATTAGAGTGTTTCATAAAACAGTCTGAACACGAAATTTTGGGAAAAACAGTCAAAAGTTGCCATTTCCAACTGGCATACAGCTCATTAAAAGGCATGAGATCAACTCAAATTCTGCCAAGAGGAAGAAACAAGGTGGCAAACATATCCCAAGGTAGTCGGTTACTAGTATGGATTATTTGCCTTGCTTTAAATTGAAGACATATTTAACAAAGGGGATGTTTTCAGTTACTCTTTGGAGACTTTAAAAATAGATCTACCCTGCTTTCTATAATTTTTCCTTGGGCATAATTGCTCAGGACTCCTGGGTTCTGCTGTGATAGCAGTCATTAAATCAGTGGATGATGCACACCAACATCTCAATGTTTATTTACCTACCTCCAAACTTGGGATGGTCTTCCTAGTTTTTAAGTGGGCATTAATTACTCGATTGTAAAGTACAGTGGGACACTGTGCCTGAAAAATGCCTCCTCTACCATTTGGTTGCCTTTTAAGTAAATTCTCCCAAGCCTCCCCTGTGTGGCAACCTCAGTAGTTAAATGGAAAAGCAACCCTAAATTCACTCAAGGATGTTCAGTGTACTGAACCTACCCTTCCCTGCTGCGCTTCTAGCTGCTGGTTAACCGGCTTGTCTCACCGAGCAGCGCTCCACAGCCTCAGCCCTGCTGCCAGTCCATACAGACAGCCCTTGCTTATCGGGGAGGGGAGAGACAGAAACTTTCTCACAGTGGATGTCTGCCTGGAGATGTTTTTTACTCATACTTGCTCCTTGTGAGCCTGATCCATCACGTGTTAAAGCAATAGGAACCTTTGCACTGGCTTTGGTTAGGAGGTGCAGCAGGCTCGGGCTGCTTGGGTTTGGGTTGTTAATAGGTTTCCAAAGCTTCACCAGTGATGTTGCACTATCAGGTGCTGTACCGGGGAGTTTCTGGCCATCAGCGTGGGATGACACAGAAGAATGGAGTTTTGCTTAAGTTATGCTCTGAAATGTCACTGAGATAAATGGAAATATCTGCAGTCTTGAATTCAAGGTTTCCTATGCTCGCAAACTGAAGATCATATGCATTTATGGTCATAACAGATACACCTAACTATTCCTTTAGCAGCATTAAATTTTATAGCTGCTGTTTTACAAAACCTGTCTTTCAAAGTAGTCTGAAATTATTAAGTCAGGAGTTTAAGGGCTGCTTCTCTCAGGAAAAAAAAAAACCAAAACACCAAAAACCAAACACCACAGAAAAATGTACTGCAGAAAACCAGAAACAAATAAGAGAGGTCTTAAGAAAGATTAATTCAGTGTAATTGCCTTGTCAGAAAGAGGAAGGGAACGTCATGTTCAGATTGTTTTCTCAAAAAAAGGAATTAAGTGAAGCTGATGCAATTATGGTTCCGATTTGGCCATGAGCTTGCGGCTGTGCCAAACAGCAACAGCTGTAATCTCCGCCATGCATACGGAAATGGCACAGCACAGGGAGAGCCTGGTATTACAACCCTCTCCGAAGAAAATACTGTAATTTTCTCTCTTGTCCACTTGTCTTTTTCTTTCTTCTCCATTTTGTATACACTAAGAATTTTGCATGTTAGCGTTATATTCTATAATGTGTCAGAAAACATGTACAAACATTTAACTACGCACAGATATGGCAGCTTTCTTGGCCATTTGCCTGAATTCACCCACTGCTAAAAATTAAAATAAAGTCCATATTAAATGGAAGGGCCAAAGTTGCTTTCTGAACACCACTGTCTTCCCAAATTCAGGGCAGAAAGGAAATAATCATGGAGAGAGGAGTGCAGAGCAGTGGTCTTGGCAGCCAAGGGGACAAGGCGGTATTTTGTGCGGTGGGGGTGAACAGAGGCCCATCAGCTGCATGAGGGTGACCTGGGGAATTCTGCATAGCCAGTCGTCATTATTAGGAAGCAAATAATAACTGATAGACACTTGATCAAAGACAGTGGAAAGTGGTACGGGCTAAAGCTGTTGATGATTGCTCAACAGAAACCATGAAATAGTCAAGTCTGCTTTCAAAAGGGCAATCTGACTACCCGAGGCAGACAGGTGATACTTGTTGGGAAATTCACTCTAAGAAAAAGGAAACCAACGCCCTCCCCAAGTACTGCTCTTCCCCTCACCGGGCCACACCTTGTGCTGTAACTCAGATCATACAGCCTTCCCCACTTACAGGCCACTCATTCGTAACAGTGCACACCAGCATTAGCATCACAGCCTCACATGGCACTTCAGAAATTTTAGTACTTTTGGGGAATTTGGAGGCTACTTGGATGAAAATAGTTTCTGCATTAGGAACAGCCAACGGCTTTGGAACTGATGCACACCTAAGCAAGCGTGATGTGGACTGAGGGGTTGTTTTGATGCTCCAACTTGTATGTAGACAGAACCCTGTGGAGTCAGGGTAGCCTCACCGCAGCAGCAGAAGGTCCTATCCTCCAAGGAAGTAAACTCACTTGAATCATTCAGAAGGGCAACGGGGTAACCACCAATGGGAAAGAAAAAGAACCAAATACGCATGGGTTTAACACAAAATCGTGCCTGAAGACAAATTTAATGAAGACACAAAAGACATCAAGAATGTCTTTAGTTTCCTATACATCAGCTCTCAATGACTGGCTAGTAAATAAGATTTGGGATTTCTCAAATAGCTCAGCCTGTTTAGTTTAATAAGGAGAGAGTGAGTGATAATTAGATCATAGGCTGTAAGTATCTATCTACATGGGAACAGAAATCTGATAAGAGAGGGCTCTTCCAGCTACCAAACAAAGAAGTCCAATTGACTAGATGAAGCTATAAACTCAAACGAAAAATGACACGCAGAATCTGAAATGTGAGGATAGATAACTATTAACAAGCTGTACTAATGTTGAATTTCCTGTTTCTGGCAATCCATTGTAGCAATAGCGATGGTTATGGGGTTATAGTGGATTTCCTACTTCTGATAATCTTAAAACTGAAACAAACCAAGAGCTGTGTTTGAGGTTGTTTGGGTTTTTTTGTTGTTTGGTTTTTTTTTTTTTTTAAACTGAATTTTCCTGCAGAAGACATGGTTCTAACAAGATTTTTCAGAAGGTGGATCATGTTGTAGGTAGGCTCACCCTACATAATCAAAGCTCCATGTGGTTTATAATCTACAAATCCCTCTTTTGTGAAAACTCATCCATTCGAGGTGCTTAGTGCGGTCTATCGCTGGTTAAAGGGGTAAATTTCTGTGGGAACTGTTTGCCATAATGTTGGCAGCCCCTTACAGAGGCATCCTCATGAAATATAGCTCCCTTGGAAATCACAAACATCGACCCAGAACTATGCAGACTATCACTGGTAAAATTACAATGTTCTGCCGAGATTTTTCTCAAGTATTTCTGAACAGAAAGAAACTTAAATCATTCAGAAGACAAAGGGGAAGGTCTGCAGTTGAAATTAACTGTCACATCCATCCAACCTATGGACATAAACCTGGTAGTTTAACCAAGAATTGCTCCCAAAGTTCCACCTGTCACAGACCACAATGTGAGTAACAGGAGAATAGATTAAATTGGACATAAGGTGAAGGGAAGGCTAAAAGCTTGATAACTGATGTTTTAGAAAAAGAAAAGTTACAGCAGAGCTACTGACCAGTAGCTTAATCCAGTCCCAGTATAAGTGAAGACATCTCTAGCTTCCTGCTGCGAGTAACATGGACAATGCAGTCACAGAGTAAGATGGACTAATAGCGCTGCCCAATCATGCAAAGTGTCAACGTGTCTGGGTTCAGCCTTAATTTGTAAAAAATCAAGGTAGAGATCCAATACAAAGAAGTTTTCTGCCCCTGTTCCCCCTCCCCATCCAAGGGACGTAGAAGCGCATTGCTACAGAGGCTAGAGCCCGAGAGTTTGGGCAAACATACACAACCATCACCAGCAGGTGAAGTATATGTCCACATACAAGAATAGACTACCCCACAGGACTACCAAGACATGGAGTGCACTACTTGGGTTATTTCTACACCTTGGTTTTGCAGCTTTTTTTTTTTTTTTTTGAACAGTACCAGAGCTTGGCCTCTTAGAACCAGCATGTCCTGTTCTTAATATGGATTTGGCAAACAGCTCTTGGATTTTTGGGAAAGGGATTTCACACCTGAATTTTAGAGATACTGATTTGAAATCTCAGATTGAAGTCACTTTCCATGAGATTTGCTTCCAGGCTTGAGACATTATTGATGGTGCAGCAAGGTTATCAAATTAAATGCATTGATTTGCTCCCAGGGAAATTGTGTACAAAAGAAGCTGTTAGTCTCTAAGTGTCTCCTGAAAAAAAAAAAAAAAGAAACAAAACAAACTCCCATTGCTTAATAAAAACCCTTCCTATCTGACAGCATCTTTGTCTCTTTAGAGAGAATTATTTTTGGCTTTGATTGTGAAGAATGCTAGTGGACCAGCTCTCCTGTGAGTCACAGCAGGTAAGCAGCAGTGCTACAGACGTAGCTAGGATTTTGCTAGCTTGGTGGGACAGTAACAAATGTGATGTTGCGTCACCTAGGAAGATAGAAGTTAGTCACTTCTTACAAAATCAGACAAAAATGTGATCGCAGTCAGATTTTGAGAAGTGACATTTCCACCCATTGTATTAAACTGAAGCTCATTTTCTACCCTACTACTGTCTAATATATTTTGGGATATTTTCTTACCAATCCTTTTTCTTCTCCTAGGAATACAACAAACTAGTAAGCTTACAGCATTATGCATCAGCAGCCAAGGAGAGAACAGGGAATTAGACATTTCTACCAGCTCCATTTGCAAAACGCATATTAATCAAAATCAAGCACCGTGGTACTTTTAAGCAGCCATGGATGATGAACCCTGGAGCTTTAACTTGTCATTTAAACAGTGGGGTTACTTCTTGTGTAAGCAGTCGTGCCTGAGCTCTCCGTAATTTGGGAAAACAAAAATGTGAAGTCAAACTCCCCCTTTTATTTCCCTTATTCTGTCTCAATTAGAAAGGCTGTGATTCCCAGGGTGAGCGCCTGCTGAGCAATACCGCTGTGGTATTTGCTTTTCATTCAGCACCATTAATTGATGATTTGCAGCAATCCATGGCAGTAAGGGCAAGTTCCTCCCTGCTGACTGCCCGAAATCTTTTCCCAGGCACCAACCCTGTCTCTCGGAGCAGTCCTGAGCCCTTTAACATGTGCTGGTGGAAATGTTTGAGTGGAGGCCGGGTAACAACCCACAGCAACACTCAGTCTTTGCAGAGAACCTGCCTGTTTACCATGTTAAAAATAGGAACGCCTCATTTCTTACTCTCTCTCCCTAAGTATCCGCTCAAGGCCATTAGGCTAGGCAGACCTTTGGTCTGACTCATGTACGTGTGCTTACATGCAAGCACCAAAAAGTCACAAACCGTTCCTCTCTGCTTCCTTTTTGTGCATCCCTCACTCCCTTCCTACCTTGTTTACAACCCCATTGCACGCACTAACCCTCGCTCCCCCCAGGTACACACACCTTTGACGCAGTAAACGGTTAGCTCTGTTTAGAAAATTCTCTTTGGAGAGGTCTTCCTGTCCAAGAAGGGGGCACCTAGACCAGGAGCTTACAGTCAGCAGTGAGCAGGATGCCAAGGAGCTTGGTGAGACAAAGTAATCCCAGCAGTCTGTGCAGGCTACGTGATGGGTGGATAAAAATGGAGTCATCGAGAGCCAGAAATTGGGAGCCAAAGCCACACTGTTATGAAAAGGACTGTGTTGGGAGGAGGCTAGGGAAACAAGGCAGGGAGCAGGAGCCAGGGCAGTAGTCCAGGCCCAGATGCAGTTGGGTGCCTGGATGGGGAGCAGCACACCGGGGGGCAGTTGCCCCAGCTGACAGCTGAGCAAGGAGTCCAAAAGCAAAGCTCCCCACCAGTCCTCAGGAGCCACACTGTTTGCTGATCGCCTGGACAAGGTTTGACATGGGCTGATGGCTTTTGCATAGGAGGAGCCCATTTCCCACCATCTCCAAGGGCAAGTTTGTGATCTGTAGAGGGCAAGGAGGCAGGTAACAGCCCTCTAAGCCCAGCCCTGCTCTTACAGCCCAGCAGACACCCGCAGCACCACTAGCCATCCCAGATAGCACCATCCGGGGACTGACAAATTCTCCTGCTGCCCACCCCCTGCTCTAAATATAAAGGTAGTCATATCACCTTCACCGTGTTCTTCTATCCCAGCAGAGGTTTGACGATGGCAACCAACCTTTCTCTGTCTATCACTGTGCGGTCCCTGCACCACAAGCAAAGGGGGCAGAGGAATCCAGCTTCCCATTTATCTTGGCCTTCCCGATAGCCACTGAACAGGAGGAGTGTTTCACCTCAGAGCATGTAGCTTAAATTACAGGGGGGTTTACAAACAGCAGTATTGGCAACACCAACGCAACAGCCCCTGGCAAAGGTAGAAGTGCCTGAAGCACAGAGGAGACAACTCTGCTGCTCCCTGTCCCAGCAAGAAGGGCAGCAGGGAAAACGCGTATCCAGAAAACAAAGCTGAGGAGTGCCTTGTACACAGGCACCAGGGCTTGGACTGTGTCTAGTCACAACCCCTCTCAGGAGCCAAAGGAAAACCAAACACAGTATATATGCTTTTCATCAGTTGAAAAGGGCAGCGTGAGCTGAATAGCTAGGAAGACTATAGAAAGAAGACCAGGAAAAAAATACGTATCATTTGTTCTCTTCAAGGAAAACAAAAAAAAAAAAAACAAAAAAAAAACCTCTCATCACTCCCTTCGGGGCAAATAGGTGTTAGTGATCTATTGCCACACTTCCCTTAAAGACAGTTTGCATCTTGCTCCAGACCTACTATCCTACTGCAAGCAAGACAAGCATTATTCTGCAAGAGCCAGAATTTTGCCTCTGCGCACGTAGACAAGACTCGGCAATGTTCAAGACCAAATATCTCAATTTTGCTGTGCCTCTGAGTCATAATCCTTAACGAGGTACAGGCTGTGTAGCTGCAGCTCTCTGAGCTGACATTAAGGAAAATAAACATTACGCTGCAAGGAACACAGCTAAGGAAGCTTAGTTTTCTTTGGGCTTGCGTCCTACAGTTCTACCCTCTGCTCTTCAGGCAATATCCCCTGCTTCCTTCCTTACATCCCCTGCAATTTACCCTTTCCCTCTCATTTCCAAACCCCTCTCACATCTACTAATTGCTGCATCCCATGGATGGGCACATCCTACCTGCAACTTCTTCCTATGTGCTCACATACTGCCTAAGCCAGAGGCAGTTTCTGTTGTGGCCAGTGCCAAGCCACGGATGTGCTGATGGCTTGGGCAGGATGCATCTGCCAACTGGCTGCTCCACAGGTCAAACGAAACCAGTGACTGCCAGTGCAGACTGCAATGGTTCTCCAAGGGGGGCACACATAGGAGCTTCAGTATCTCCGTCTTCAACTCATCTCTCAGGTTTGGATAAAACAGGTCAGTGCTGAGGGGGAAAGTGGCAGAATGTGTGATCTCGTGAGCTCTGAGACCTGTCTAAAAAGCACAAGTTACAGTCATGCAACTGGGCAATGCCAAGGCCCAAGCCTGTGTCACATTAACTAACCAATCTCTCTGGCTTTCTTTTGCCTGTCTTCTTTAAAGCTTCAGTGGCCACATCGAAACCCCCCGACCTCTGAGGCTGCGGTTGCACTGTTGCTAGCAGCAGTGCTTTAAGCTGGCCCAGTGCTGCCCAGGAGAGTTAACCCTCATCCCTCTCTTGGACTGTCTGTCCTCTTGAAACACACCCCAGACAGGGCTGACTCAAGCACCCACACAGTCATGTGAGGGACCAAACCTGAAAGCTCACCTGACTGGAGAAAAAAAAAAAAGGGGCAAAACACAGTAGACACAAGCAGTCCCGGGAGCAACTAAGTACATGACTAGCACCACTGCTACAGAGTCCTTTGTCAACTGTGCCCTGAGCCTAGGGGCCCAATCCGCAGAGCTCAGGGAGGTAAAAAGCCAGCCTAATGTTGGCATTGATCCTTGGTTCCAAATAAGAAAAAGATAACAGAAGCATCTCTGAGATGCAAGCACCCTTGCACTCCTACAAGTTCTTTAGCTGAGAGAGACAGGGCACAAAGGAGCCCTGCAGAAGTATCTGATAACAATTCTAGCAAAGCTCTCTCTGACATGAGCAAAGAAACAGCACCACCACACATCAGTGCTGAAAAGATACAAACATTCAACACATTTGCTGTTCTAATACAAATGCTGCACTATCCCTTAGGAGATAAGAAAAGCTACAATACCCAGACCTGTTTTCAAAGGCTATTTCCACCCAGGGTTTGAGCATAGCAGCAAGCAAGCAGCAAAACACTGCAGAGCCTTCATCAACATTGCGTTGCACCCAAGCTAATAAGCCTAACTGAGAGACTGAGCTTGACCTCAGGCTCGTGGCTGCACCTCAGAGCATGAGCAAACTCACCTCACATCAGTCTGCAAAAAGGCTACATGGACACAATCAAGCTTAACTTACAGAACCACTGCCATCACTGCTTAAAACAGGAGTGATTATCCTCTACCAGGTGAAAAACATCAATCAATGAACCAATTAAAAAAAACCCCACAAACAACAAACAACCCAAAACAACCAAACACAAAAAGCCCAGGGACTTCTTAAAACATCTACTGGGAAGTGGTAAGGAAACCAAATGTAACAGCATGTGCACCACCAAGTTACTCCTCTGTGGATGTTTGTAACAAAAGTTGGTCTGGTCTGAATGAAGCATGAATGGAAATGTGTGTGTGAAAGCACCAGAAAAAAACACCCAGCAGAACAAGGGTTAAAAGAGCAGCCTCTGCCAGCACTCGAGGACAAGCTGACAGCAATGATATACTAAAGAAGGTGTTGATGCCAAGACCAGAAGGCCTGTGCTCAGATAAAACCACAGCTGGGATGGTGCATCAACAGCAGACCCCACGGGAAGGAAGGCAACAAAATCACAGGATGTTGTAGAGGCTATTCCTCTTGGTGGTACCTCTAAGATACCCCACACGTGGAGAACAGAAAAAGCACAGCAGATTTTGCTAACATTCATGAAGGATAAAGTGGGCAAAACACTGAGGCAAAAGGGTGGTACTGTAACTGTTGGTTTCTAATGGGTATAAAAGGCCTGTCCAAACCCAATTTTTCATCACAGATGAAAAGGAACTGCTAGCCTGTGTCTCTTATTCTCCGTGTTACACACAAGTGATCCTTGGCCAGGCTGCTTGAGCACACGCGTACCTCGCTGTGCGTGACAAGAACAGGGCGTGAGGGTAGAGGGTGAAATCTGGCCAAGAATGGGGGTGAGTGGAATCAGTTTTGTTTAGTACAAAGTCCCTTGCGTTTTCCTAAGTCTTCAGTTTGAGCTCTGCCACCCTGGTTTCCTACCCCTGAAAGCATAAAGGCAAATAAATAAATAAACAGATTCATAACTCTTAAGACCCAATCTATTCACCAGTTAGTCCCCTCACTCCTAGTTTTATGCTCTCCTAAATTATTATACTTACCAGTTGATTTTTGTATTAGCGCTTATCTTTATACCTGGAGTATCTGAAGAGGTGGAAAGGGTTTAAAAGTTGGCTGCTTTCCAAGTCCCTCTCTTTCATCCCAGGTTCTTCTCTTCCTTCTGCTGCTTTACTGGAAGTGGTGTGCCATGTCCCATATTCCTGATTCTCCTCTGTAATCCCATCTACAGACCACTGTTTTGGGGAACTGTCACAGCAATGAGGTAACTGATCCTCTTCTCCTAAGCATCTCCCATTTCTGCCTTCATCTGGTGACAGCAGCAAAAAATGGAGCTGCAAGAAGCCAGATTTCTGTCAAGATGACTGAAACATTAGGCTGTGACCTGTCAAATCCCTCTGAGACCTTCTTTTATTTGCTTTTCAAAACAAGCACTTTCTGCAGCGTCACTTCTGTTCAGCACCTACTCTGTTTTGACCTGAGTCTTCCTAATGCTTAATGTAATCTCCAACATCCCGTGATAATTAAATACAAGACACAAACCCCATTTCTTGGGTTATCGGTCATTTTTCTCCACTTATTAGGTATAAAGTAATCCTAGATTCAGTGTCTCTCCCCAGTTCTTCAGGAAGCTGAGGTTCAGGTTCATTAAAGAACAACTGCCAATCTGCTGGGCATCTTCCCCGTCTTTTAATGTGAGGTGTGAAAGGGCTTTTACCACAAAGCAGTTAAAGCAGAGATATAGCATAGCTGGAGCAGGAAGAAGGCATTTAGCAGAGCTCAGAACCAACTGAGACAAAGACCTGGGACTCAGCTGCTCACCAGAGTGACCCACAGCTCCTGCCCTCTCCCTTCCTCACCTTGAGGTGATCCAGAATTAACCACCTCTCTTGCTGAGAGTACTACGCTTGTTTCCATTCCTCCCAGTCCTTTTGAAGACCCCTATGAGCAGCTTGAGACCCTGCACAGTTTCCTGCCCTCTTACCCATAAACCTCAGCTAAGGGTTTTTCTTGCTGCCCAGTGGAGTAAAATAGCAAGAAGCCGAGCCAAAGTCTAGGCAGAAAATCACCTATGTGAATCTTTATTTGTTTGCCTGCTGGGGGATTTTAATCTTTATATCTCTGCTGCACCTGCTTGTAAATAAAAATAGTTAGGAACAGGGAAAAGGCATCCCAATTCGATCCCACCTTTTCACAGACTTGCTTTGTGACCGTGTGTAATTGAACCCGTCGGTCCCCCTCCTATACTTACCGGTAAGAAGAGACAAATAATACATGTGCTATTGGGTTTGCAACCAGCATGATCTTGCAGAAATGTGAGCAGTCTGGTTAAGGAAAAGGCGGTGTAAGTGCAAATTTATGGCTCACAGTAGTCAGCAAGAAGAATTGTTTTATGGCTTTACTTGCCAGGTGCTTTGTAGAAACAAGTTTTGGCTTTGAAAATGCTGTCTCTGCTCAGTAAAAGTGGAATATTTCTATCACAACAGTGATAAGCCTTCCAGAAAGAATGGCAACTTTCACATTTCATCTTAAATATTTACGTATGCATGATAGTACATCACTTTAGAAGAAAATGTTGATACGTATTATTAAATGAGGGTACAGCCAGGGCTCAGCTTGGCCAAGGCATAAAAGCTAATGCCTCCACAAGCAGAAGGCAGTTGTAACTAATTTTATCTGAATAAATTAAATTTATATTTATGTGTAAATTATGGAATGGTTCAGCTATACCATAGTGTTACTGAGTTCTTATAATCAGTATTACCACTCTGGACCACACAGCCATCTGTGGTAGCTATTGTACTTTTGATAAACAGAGATGTTTTCCCCTCCCATATTATTCACGTTATAGGGAAGGAAAAAAAAACTTTGCACTTCTCCAATTATTTTCAGAAGGTGAGAACTCCTTTGAGCCATAAATGACAGAATCATCTTTTCAGCACTCGCAATTCTGGAATAATAGGGTGGATATATTATTTCTTGCAACTGTTTTACACCATGTGTTAGCAAACCCACACAAGAGGAAGTTGCTTTTTCAGATTATCAGAGACATGATGTAGGCCTGCTGACACAACAACAGACACGTTCTATGTGTGAGAGGTTGGTTTTTGTTTCATTTTTTTAACTGCTGAGTAATATTTGCATGCTAAATGGGAGAGGTCTGGACAGAGTGTTTTCTGAAGCTGGGTTGCCGATAGCTTTGCTGTTGTAGAAGTCACAGTTGATCTGCAGCAAATCGATAGAGCAGAGCATCTTATTATTCTCTGCTGTATAGGTTTGTGCCCTTAGAAGAGCCACAACACAAACGTGCTCTGCCTCATTTGTGTTACAAAGAGCAACAGGCCATCCCACATAACTTTGCAACCCAAATCAGTTTTCTCTAATAGGACATTCATAGCGGTGTTCCTCAATATTTTTTAATTAGAAGGCCTCTTCACTCTGTGGGAAGAAAAGAAAACCATACCACAAGCACCAGGACAGGATCGCTACAAGGACTTTCATTTCCAACAAAACTAAAATGCACTGATTTCGCTTTTTCCCCACTTCATTTTTCCACTTACTGAAACGCATTGGTGTGTGCATGTTTATTTTACTTAAAATAAACCCAATAAATATAAACCCAATCTTTTCAACTGGTTTTCGCACCACCTCAACACATTTTAACACCAACCAGTGCCTTGGTCTGAAACTACAGATTTATACAATTTGGCCGTTTCACAGGTTGGACATTAAGAGTATTAGAACACTGCTCAGAAAGGATCTCTGCAGGCCTCTCGCACTTCTCTGAAGAAAACGTGTACTTGGCTGCCCTGTCTCTCCTCAGCATCGCAGGACACTTTCCCTTAGACCAGCTGGGTTTCCTTTGTGATCAGTTGAACTGGCATCTCAGTCTTCTCTTACCAGGGAAAAATCATTATTCTTTGTGTAATTATCTTCTCTGTAGAGAAGATAAGTGTGTTTTCAGGTGAGAAAAATTAAGAGAAAACCGTTATGTAATCTCAGAGTGTTTTCTAAAGATAATTTTGTCTTCTTTAAAATGCATCAGGAATTCATTAAAGCTTAGAAAATGAGCATCTTTGGCATGGGGCAGGGAGACTAGTCTTATCATTCAGATTTAACAAAAAACCCCAACAGAGCAGAGGCAAATCATATGTCATATTGCTACTTTTTATGGAAACCCAGAGCCATTTCTGCCAGCCTCAGGGTCCTGCTGAGCTGGATAATGCCAAGCAGCAGAGACACCAGGCAGGAACTTCTAGACCCAGCAGGATCGGCCGCTCGGCTGTCCTATTAGTCAGGTGGGCGAAAACACTAGGACTGCTTTCCTCCTTCCTGGAAAAGGAAAAAGCTGTTAGCACATTTGCCAACACGTGAATGCAAACCATAAAACTCCCCAGTTCAAGTGCTCTTACAGATTGATGATGGCCTCTGCGGTGTGCACTCTGTTCTGACAGCTATTTATTCCCTAAAGGTGTTTTCATCAAAGTTGATGAAAAAAGGTTTGAAATAATGGTAAAATATTTCTTCAAAGTTTTAGGACTATTTGTTGTGAGGGAGAGTGGTTAAACTGCTTAAGAGATCAGCATCACAGATATTAGAAAGAAAAGTGATTTTAATACGCATTTGTGAAAAGCGTAACCTAACACCATTCCATGGCAAGGTCCACTCTATTACTTATTCAACATGGGAAACGCATATAAAGGTGAAAACAAATTGGTACCGAGTTAGAATTTTTTACACGTGATTGAGGAAATTGTGTCAGAATTGAGTTGGTGTGGTTTATGGTTTTTCGTAGGGAAATAAGGTAAGGGAGACCCTCCCATTGAGCCACGAGGTTCAGAGTGGACCCCCTTCCCTTCTAAACTTCTCAGACAGGAGTCTAGGTGTGGCTGAATCCACTTCTGGTCCCAGACTTGGTCAATGATTTATGTCTAAGGGATCAGGGAAGGGCATCACAGTGTGGTGATCTTGTGTAACATTGGAATAGCAGCAATTTGAGGTAGAAGTGATTTAAGGTTCATTAACACTATTAAGATGAATTACAAATTAGATTGTATCTCTGTGTGTGTATGCAAGCTGTTTTTAATAACTTTGTTAATTTTTTAAGTTGTTATGTTGATTCATTGATAATCAAGTTATACAGTTATAGAGAGATACAAAGGTACCTGTTAAAATTTCCCCTTGAGTTTAGTGCAAATATTCATGTCAGACATCTTTGCATCTCTCAGCAGGTGAAGAATTGAACCTCAAGGAGGTTTCAGCCCAGGTTTCATCGACAGATCTCTGACTTCACAAACCTGAAAGCCTGCGAGTTCTGAGAGGTGTCACACTCAGAGGGAGACATTGGGTGCAGCCCACTGTGGTCCAGGAGAGCTCAAAGGGCCTCACTTGGGACCATTGCTTATAGGGTCACTAGATGATTGAATTTAGGCATCAGTAACTTTTCATCCTGGCCACAATCTGGGTTGGTAATTGCTAGAGTGTCAGTAATTGATGCTACCGACTTGCCCAAGTTTCAATGTGTCCCAGGGTTGCCAGGGAATGATTAGTTATCCCATTCTTATTCCTCACCACAGCCAGTGGTCAAATTCCTGGTATGCACAATGGTCAGGCAACCGAACTCCCAGTATGGTTAGTGCCAACCCCCACCTTAGCAACACAAGAGTGTTTGGTACAGTCAAGGGACGCTTAACTGCCAAACTGACTGCACGATGCCCAAGGCTTGATGGGAGTCTCTAAGGCTGTTGAGTATTCCAGGAGCTGGGGAGGGGGGGAATTCACCACCACATTCTTCCATAAAGGATTCTTGAAGCACAATGTCCTCAAAACCTATATCTCAGAAGAATTCCTTCTACTCTTTTAAAATCACTTCTATGGGAGAAGTGAAGGAAAGAAAGGCAGATTTAAAATATCTTTGAATGGAAATTCTACCAACCCTCAGCTAGGGCCCAAGAGCAAAACCCTGCATTGAGATACTAATGGGACTTAGGTGCCCAAATGTGGGAGTCACCTGTGACCGCAGGACTTACCTTCCACAGTTCCACCTGTAAGGCAGCACATCACCCTCTTTCCCAGGAGCCCCATTGTCACAGTGAGATTTGTCCTGGGTAGTCTTATAGCAATTTTTAGGATGGACACATAGGAATTACTCAGAATTAGGAGAGCATCCCAGTTTCCCCTTCAACCCAGCCCATTGCCTCCTCCCAGCTGGTCACTGGCTGCTCTGGCAACTTCTGTTGAGCTCCACAGCTGCAGTTTTCCATCTAATTCAGCATCGTGCCCTGCAGCATGCTGGGGAGGTCTGCTGCATGTCCCTCAGCTGGGAAAAACAGTCGTCTTCCCAAGACACCTCTTGGGGTAGTGCGCTATCCGATAAATCTGCTGAAGCAGTGTTGAGCTTTACTGTAATACCTTTACATCTCTTATCATGCTTTTCCTTGAAATAAACCAAAACAAACCACCTGAAGTCTTGTGCACTCTAACTGATCTGTTAATCAGATCAATTGATCCTTCCTTCTGGTTTTGCCTTTGTCCTGAGGTGGGATGTTCAGAGTTTGTGTGCCATTTCTTCACCCACCTCAGACACCAGTGCTCCCAACATTTCTTGGAAATAAGCATGCTGAGCAACTTCTAATTTGCTTTCATCTGAGAAATTATAGTTTTCTGTCCCCATTCCCACTAGCCACCCTGTTTTTTCCCTATTTGTATTCCTCATTGGTTCTGCTGAGAGCAAAATCAAAATATTAATTTCATTTTGATGACAATCTGGCTGTTTTTATTCCCATCCTACCCTCACTACATGACAGCCCCACTTTTTCACTTTCCTGATATCTGAAATTTTCTATATTGCTTTTGCTGGGTTTTGGTTCATTGGTTTTTTACTACTTCTATTAATATCTTTTGCAACATACATCTCAGCTTGATTCTTGGCAAATTTTACTTTCTCCCTGCACTTCATTGATCTCAAGCCACCAGACTTGCTGTAGGCTGTCTGTTTACTCTTAACATCTCTCCTGTGACTGTTACTCTCCTCTGATGACCTTAGCCTTTTCCTAAACATCTTTCCCTGTTTACTTGGATCGAAACTCCACATTGTCGTTAAATCAAAGATGCAAAAACTTTCAAAGCTTTTAAGCACACCACAGCAGCCAAATTCACCAAGTTTGGCCTTTTAGCATATTGTTTACATGCTTGTTTTGGCTATCTTTTTATTTAATTTCAAGAAATCACTTGATCCAAAGTTCATTTCTAAAATTAGCGCATTATAATATTGTACTATTTATAAAAATCAAAAATTCAATGTATCCACACGTTTAATTTGTTCAGTGGCTGAGTGGAAAAGGATAGTTTAGGTTTCACTTCTCAGATTCCACTATAATAACCAGCATGTTTGGAACGATAGCAACAGTTCTCAGTAGTATTAATCCAGACAATGCTAGAGAGACCATTAGCTGCATCCAGGTCTACACCTAGTGATAATAATCCCTTGGGTCTTCTCTAGTGAAGCCCAAAAAGTTATTCTGACACTTTCCTGCATCCCTGGGGGGACTTCGCTTCACGCATTGCATCATTTCTCACTTCTGTACTTTCTGCCCTGTTGCAGGGGATATATTCTCTTCCTCTGAAAAGTGATAACACGGCACCTACACAGAGAGCATTATCCTGGTTGTTCCTTTTTCAAGCAACCCTAATGCCTGTCTCACATCCAGATATTTTTTTTTTAATCCAGTTAAGACTCTTTCCAGGCATACAAGTGCATCTTTTGAGGGTCACTGAATCTGTGAGCTGGTTTTGGCTGGGATAGAATTAATTTTCTTCATAGTAGCTAGTGCGGGGCTGTGTTTTGGGTTTGTGCTGAGAAGAACGTTGATAACATAGGGATGTTTTCGTTGTTGCCAGGTAATGCTTACATTACACCAAGGATGTTTGCAGTTTCTCACAGTTCTCTACAAGAGGCCGGGAGGAGACACAGCCAGGAATGCTGGCAGTGTGGCAGGGTTGGCTCTCTGGCAGGATGTCCCATCCTGATACAGGTGATGGTCCCAGCCTCGCTTCATACACAGGCAACTCTGCAGAGAGAGCAGGGTAGCAAACCTGTGTAATGGCCACAAGTCATGCAGCTTGATCAGACATACATCAGGAGAGCCTGCAAGATGGAAATACGGGTTGGAAGAATGTGATGAGAAAGGTGGATTGAATGCTGCCTCATGCCGGGAGAGAGATGAGTGAAACTTTTCTTTCTGGCCAAGGAAATCCACTGCTCCCCTGCAATGGGTTCAAGCCAATATCCCCTGCTACCCAGGATGCAGGACACCACCGTAGCCATAAAATATCCTTGTTCTTCTTGGGCACCTCTGAAGGCGCCCCTCCCCAAAACTCAGCTAGCCACAGGACCTGATTATCAGACAATTTTGCTCATTTTTTACAGAAGGCAAGGCAAGTTTATGTAATTGGGATCCACAGTGTCTCTGTAGAGAATAAGGCTTTTCATCGCTGCTGACATACGTGTGCTGCGTGTTTCAGTGCAGTATAGATGTATACAACCCGCTTTTACACTCGATAGCCTGCCCGCTCACAGCACAGAGACTTGCACAGGCTGGCGTACCCTGCTTTCCACAAGAACTTAGCTTGTGCCGGGCTCTGTGCCTCCAGTGTGCTAGATGTCTTCTGGCACCAGATGCTTGGGTATGGCCAGATCACACTGCAGTGGGCAGTGAAGATTCACTAGTCAAACCTTGTTTCCCCCTTTTTTTTCTCTCTCTGACCCTTTCTGTAAACTATCAATGAAAAAGGATACACAACACACAGTCCTTCCAGAGGAACAAACTTTGTAAACACAGGTCCCCTAGTGTCAGCTGGAATATCCACTCTAGGATACTTAAAGCAACATTTTTAGTAAGTATCTAATAAAGCAAAAGTGTTAGGAATAAATGTTTTTATAAAGCTGGTAACCCCTAGTCACCTGCTCAGTATCATTTCCTCTGCAGCATATGATCCCCCACCCTTCTGACTAGTTTTAAATTTATCTACACAGTCAAAAAAGAACAAAGTATAACTTTGGATCAAAATTGAGAGTTCAGACCCAAAGTTTTTCATAAAGATTCAGTGGCACGAAGAAGAGCTCAAGCTCTGAATTCAGGACTCAGAACTGCATTTGGCCCTGGCTGACACATGAGATGGGAGTTGGTTGTTGCTGTTCTTGTTCTCATCCAATTAGCAAGTCAGGCCAACCTCACTGTCATTCAGGATTCCTGATCAATTTGCATGTATGTCACTATTTTATTTTAAAAATCTTCTCAGTAGTTCACACACAAATCCTGATTTAGGGATGTGGGAAATGACATACAGGCAGATTAATCGGCTGTTTCTGCCACAGCTGCACTGTGTGGTCTTGGGTGAGGCTGTGTCTCAACTTCTTCAAAAATGTCTGTTTTGTTTACGTGGAAATGCTTCAGCCCTTCCAACTATGGGTCTTCACCTGACTTCAGGAGACTGAAGCAGCACAGATAAAATGTTACTGAGTGGAAAAAAGCTGCAGCCTGGAAAACCAAAACCACCAAAAAAGAAACATCAATTTCATGACTACACAAGATAGCATCTAATGACCACAACTGCCATCAGACACTGCTTTACACATGATTTCAGATTAGTGTTCTTGCTTAATAGGGGTCATAAACCACTGAACCTTAACAGAGGCAATCAGAATGATCTCCTATTCCAGGGACAATCATCAGCAAATATTTAAATGGAACTAGTTTGGGCAGTTAGAGTCTCACCCTTAGAAAATGTGTTCTCTCCTTAATGGGCAGAAACAGCACTAAAAATACGCAGGCAAAGCAGCCATAGCAGCCGAAAGCCACAGCGTCACCGACCCTGTGAATCATGACTTTGTGGTAGTCACAGTGCTCTGCACAACTCAACATTCCCAGCTAAAGCACAGCTGAATTCCAAGGAAAGAAACACTCCTGCTTTTCTCAGTGGTCCTGCCAGGAATGGCAGGGTAGGGTTCGTTCAGTTGGGGTGCTCTCTGAGGGCACTGACGTGCATGGCTGTTCGTTGTTCGGAGCAAAAGGCTGACTAACTAGATCACATCCCTGTGAAGGGCCAGCGGCAGGAGACTGCATCCGAGTCATTCGGCAGCTGGAGACTACCGGCAGAGCAAGTAATCCCTCCTTTATTCACTTCCTCCATGGGGTGTTTGATTTTACATACCCCGGTCATACCTTCTCTCTCTGGTGTCTCTGTCAGACTGAACTGTCCCCGTCTTTTTCTTTTCTGCTCATACAGCAGCTGCTCCACAACTCTCACCAGCTTTGACACCGTTTTCTCTGCCTTTTCTGGTTCCTCTTGCATCTTTCCTCTGATGATGTGAGCAGGGCAACATCAACCTTTCAAGATGATAGCACGCTGTGTGTCCCCAGAATGGCAAAGCATCCCCCCTTTATGCCCTCATTTCTTTCCTGCTGGGTTTTAATTACCCATTTACATTTTTGACAACTACTGTGGGGGTTAGCTGAAACTTTGTTGAACACCGAGATAGTTTTCCTCAGTGGTAATTCTTCAGGGCCCACCACTGTGCACGCAAAGTTGTGTGCGGTAAAATTATGTCTTCTCCTCTGCACTTGATAACGTTGACTCTCATCCGCTGTTTTATTCTCAAGCTATTTGGTACCATGAAATCCTTCTGTAACTCTTCACAATCAGTTTTGATTCTGATCACTCCAAGCCACAGAATGTTGTGGGCAAATTTTGCCACCTCCAATGAAAATAGTTTTTCAGGCCACTCATGAGGACACTGAGCTGCCCTGTGGCCACCACACATCCCTCTATGACCTTGAGTGGCGACCTTGCTCTGTTGTACAGATTGACAGGTATTCCTGCCCTTAGTTCCTTGTCTTTAAACTAGTTGTTAACCCCCAAGACAACCTTTACCCTTATGACAACTTGGTTTATTTAAGGAAGAGACTTCACCAGAAGCTTTGAGTAATCCAAGTACATTGTGTGTACTCGATCAGCTTCATCTACATGCTAGCTGATTCTCACAAAAAAACCCTAACAACAGATTTATGAGCCATGGTTTCCAAGCTGTGCTGATACTCCTCCATTACTTTGTATTTCTCCATATGCCTACTAATTCTCTTCTTTATGAAGCTTCTCAGAAATACTCCTCAAATGAAAATCAGATTTATGGGTATGTAGTTCCTCAGGTTCTTCTAGGGACCTTTTCAGAAATGGGCATCACATGCACCACTTCCTCTAACCTTGAAGCTAATTTAAGCAAAGCCAATTTAAGCAGTGGGTTATTCGCCACAGTTAATAGTTTGGCAATTTCATATCAGAGCTGCTCTGAAACTCCTGCGTGAGTGCCATCTGGCCCTGTTGATCTGTTGTTATCCATTTTATTGGTTTGTTTTAAAAAGGCTTTTAATGTCACTTCAGTTTGAGGCCTTTCATCAGGCTTGTCCAATTAAAGTTTTCAGTATGGCAACTCCACTGATCTCCTAAATTGGAGCGAACACCAATGGAAATAATCCATCTGGCTTTCCTGCTATTGCTTTGCCTTCCTTATACACTTTGATCATTTACCAGCTATACCGATTTCCTGCCGGCGACCTTCTCTTTCTGACATGTTTGAAAATTTTCTTATTATGTGCCTTTAGTGTGCTGCTACCAAGAACCCTTTTATTACCTATTGCTTTGTTATGGTTTTACATTTCCTTTCCCAGAAAGTGTATTATCTTCTATTTTTCTCATTTGTACTTTCCCCTCTGTTCTGGAAGATATCTTTTTTTCTTCTGTTTTCCTTTACTTTGCTGCTTACCTGTGCCAACTTTGGAAGTCTTTTTTAAATACATAATAAAACCATACTCTGAATTTTCGATGTGTTTAAACATGTCCATTACACCTGCAAGTGTTTAAGTTTTTTAACTGTGCTGTTAATTGCTAAAAGGTTTTCTCATTTGTACATTTTTGTCCTTTATGAAACTCTACACTGCGGTCTTTGTGGGGTTTTTTTTAATGCCTGTAGGCTTGCTGAGTTTGGGTGCGCTGTGGTCACCCTGCTAAAATGATTGGGTGATACTTGCATCCACAGCAATGCTCTTCTCATGGCTCAGGTCAAGACCAGGAGCTGTTTTTTCTGCGTTGTGCTCCCTGCTGGGCTGCTGCAACAAGCAGTTATTTATGGCATTTGCAAATACAATTTTTACCTCACACTTTCTCATATAATTTACCCAGGCTGCAGGACATCACCAAGAGCTCCAGTCTCCTTTGTTTTCTTTCATTTTGTGCTTTCCCATTGCCCTTCCCATTTCTCAGTCAAGGTCACCAGCCTAGTCAGGCGGCTGAGAGCATCCCTCTGTTCGATATTCCCTTTTAGGCACAGTATTTCAAACCGCAGGGATTCTCCATTACCTGTATGCCACAGATGACTTATTCACCTGGTTTGACTCCAAGCCCTTTTTAAACAGTGTAGCCCAACGTAATCTGAATTCCTTTACCAGTCACAGCCTACAACTATGCTATCCCATGGCTCAGCTTATTTTCCAAGTTTCTGGTATGTCCATTGCACCAATATAATCATTTAGAAGTCCACCCATTTTTTTATTTTCAGCTCGTACCCATTTAAATTTTGGACTTCCATCTTTTATAGAAAAGCCAGCACATATCTGTTCTTGGTTTTGGTGATCAAGGTTTGGGGTTTTTTATTCATGACTGCTCCTTGCTGTCTCCCTCATTATATTAATTGGCTTTTGCCCTATCTTTTTTTGTTGCTGTTTTTATTTTGCCCAAGTAAGAATGTAATTGAGCACTGTATACGGTCAGGAAAGATCTTCAAGTAAATCGAGAGAGCTACAGGATGTTTGCTCGCTGATGTCTAAAAAAAGCTGGAGAGCACTCTGCTGGTCCCTGGCTCCTGCAGTGTGAGCTGTTACCATTCTGTGCTATTACTTATTAATTACTAGCACAGAACTGGGCAAAATCAGTCACATCAAGAAGCAAACCAAGCAGGATAGCTTTAAAAATGCTTGTTCTGTATCCTCAAAATGGACTACTAATGAAATACAGCTAACAAAGTATAGACGTACCCATGACTTCTGGGCTCCCAGCAGCAGAGCCTAAGAAAACATGGAGCTGGGTGAAGGGGACACAAGCAGAGCCAGAGAACTAATGGTTTGATAGGTCTTCATCCTGAACTGGAGTCTCAGGGCTTGCTCTGTCAGAAAATCTCATGGAAGCTGGGTCACTGAAAAAATTAGAAAGGATTAAATGCCCAAGAAACCATATTTAACACCTGAGACATGATCACACAACACTTGCTATCACGACAGATCTCATTGCCTTAGGGTAAAAGCATATTATTTACCCTTGCATGACGAAACATACAGATTTTAACAGATTACTTTCACTACAGCAGCAGGAACTAGTTTTGTGCACCATCTGTCGCATCTCCGCCTGTGTGTCAGCCTGCTGCAAGCCATCATTAGCGCGTTATCATTATTCACCTCTCACGTAACAACAGCAACGACGGACCTTCCTCCTGACCAGAAACCTGCTACGATGAGGGCTGCATCAATACAAAAGTATAATGCCAGCACGCCACTTTTCCATCAGAGTTTGCAAATTGTGGAGGCTGTAGGTTTTCTTACAGGTCAGTGTATTGCAGGCTTATAACGCTCTCTAAATTATCTAGCTTGCTAGCTAGCCTTGACTGAAGTCAGCGTGGGATTGCAAAAAGCCCTGAGAAACTCATTGAGCGCTCAGGGTGGCTGGACCACCCAAGTGCTGCTGTGGTTGTTCTGCTCCAGAGCAGCAGCCCCAGCTAGATCAGAGCTGGCCGTGGGGCGGTTACATCGCACCCAGCTGTGTGCACACCTACTCTCCAGCCCGGTGACACTCGATGGTCATACGCAGAGGAAGGATGAGAGAGGGTCAGCAAACACGACTGACAGGCATCTGGCACCCAGCTGCATTCACACCTACTCTCCAGCCCGGTCGATGGTCATACGCAGAGGAAGGATGAGAGAGGGTCAGCAAACACGACTGACAGGCATCTGGCAGACCAATGATCTGCTCGTTATCAAGTTCATTTCTGGGAGAAGAGACTTTTCAGAACATGGAATGGATTCATATGCATCTGCTTGGAACCTCTCCTCTTTGTGAGGAGAGGTAAGGGGGAAAACACATGAAAGAACGTGTTTTTATAAATTACTGAGAGTAGATAAAGTCTACCAGCAAGTATCATGGCTCAAAAAAATCCATTAGAAACTCAAAAGGTAGCAATAAGAGTTTTCTATGGCAAAAGAAGAGCTGAACCTACACCTTAACGCTTTTTTTTGCCCTCCAGTAATGAAGCGATTCCTCCTTCAGACCCAGACGCTTGTGTGAACTCCACAGCTTGTTATAGAGTAAAAAAAGGCAAAGGAGGAAGAGGGAAGAAGCAGAAGAAATAAAGGAGTTGAGGTCTTCTCATCCCATTACATCCCATGATAGAAATACCTCTGTGAAGAAAAAAACACTCCCTGGGGAGGATCCCAGCACAGAGCTCTTCTGGAGTCGTGTTGCCCACAGCATAGTCATGGCTTTGGGTATGGAGGGACAGGCTGGACTTTTCCATCAGCACAAAAGGAATCTGCTAAGGGACTTCCCAGAGACCTTAAGAAGCAACACTTGCTCCAGGCTTTTGGGCTGTCCTCTCTTCCATGGTTAAATTTCAACACTGGAGAGAGGCTGTCCCAGGTCCGGTGCTGTTTGATGTTGGGAAAATATTTAACTTCCCTTCCCAAACCACCCTTCTCCCAAGTGTCTTGTGAAGAGATTCCTTCGTATCTTCCTTTTTATGGCCAGACATGACTACAGCTAATTTAGAGTCTTCCAGTTATTATTTCTCATTAGTTTTTAATTCAAGAGAAGCAGCTTACAGTCTGTTAAACGCTTTACTCACTGCCTTGCTGAGACTCTCATCTGATTCACTGACAGGCTGTGAAGACTTTTTATTGATTTTCCTTTGCCCTTTTATTGTATTACTCTAATACAATAGTAAAAACATTAACTGCAATCAAGTGTCTAACACAATTAACGTGCTGGCAGAGGAAAGAGAAGCCAGGCTAGAAGACAAAGCAGTTCTGGAGCCACCAAAAGAGCTGCTTGAGGCACGCTTATGGCTATCAGCATTTACTTTTGAGACTCCGTCAATGACAGTGGGGAGACACCATGAAGCCTGGAAGAGGGCAAAACACAAAAGAGGAAAAAGAGAAGCCAGGGACTGGCCAAAGCTTTACTTTACTCGAATGATGAAAGCCTGGGAAAATGTTACAATCCTTTAAAGATAGAAAAATCAAGAGGTTGATTAAAAAATCCAAATATATATATATAAATCTCAGAGCTTTGTATCATAGCTGTGGTTGTGGGGGGAATGTAAACCACAAGCGAAAAACCTGGATGAGTCAATACTGCCAACACCAAGAGATGAGGTAGCCTCACGTTCACTGTGTGCCCAGGGAGAGGTGGGTTACTGAACTGCTTCGTTATCTCTGAGACACCAATATAACCATCTCCTGTCGCTTAGTGAAGTCCTTTCCTGTGCAGTCCCTGTGCAGAGCACCCTCAGTCTATAAATTAATTCACAGTTCTATTTTTTTTTTCATTAAAATTGCCCCAGACACTACACAGGTCTTGTTCCATGCAGAACACAGACAAAGGAAAAGGCAAGAGGATATCCCCCATTTGGGAGAAAGGAGACAAATCTGGGGTAATTAAAATAGACACCTTCCTCCACCCGGAAGCCTAGGCAGCTAATCCACACCAGCAAAGATGGAATCAGGGAAAAGAGTGAGAAAGAAACTTCTAGAGGGAGGCAAATAAAAAATAAAGCGGCATGCAGCAACTATTGAACTATCTGACCAAACAATATTGTTTTCCCAGACTAATTAGTATTCTGTTCATCACAAGTAGTGGTAAAAAAAACCTCCAACTCTGACGTCCCCTCCACTTCAAGCTCCGTTTGGCTTTTTATAGCACCTCCGTTTTCAAGAGTGCACCAATTATCATGGTTCTGCCACAGCCTCCGTGTTTCAGCGAAGCCCTAAAGAAGGGAAGCTGGCCAAAATACAGCTCCACAAACCCTGCATCTTTTGCTCCGCTTGGCCTTGTTAGCGGTGAGCCTATTTCGTACCAGTACTTATCTGAGATAAAGGCTGCTTTGTCCAAAACCTGCAATGCAAAGGAGAAAATGACCTGTCCACTTCATTTTGGCTCGGACCCTGCTCTCCAGCCCTTGCTGTCCGTAGCTACGGCCATCCAAAGGCTGCCGAGCACAGCCAACAGGAAGCCACGCCAAGGCAGCTGCTCTGGAAATCTCCTTGCCTTCCCTACTCTCTTATTCGCACCGTCCCCCACGGCGCAGCCTCAGAGGTGGTGCGTGGGGCCAGGGCCATTGCTGTGGGGCAGTGGTTGAAGCTTCTTTGTTAAAATAAAACTAAAGAGAGCTCTGAGAAGGGTGGGAATTTCTTTCCTATCCGTATCCCCGGGCCAAGAATGTTTCCAAGAATAAACATAACTTCTACTTTTTCTGATCTTTGCACGCTTAGAAGTGACTTCTGTAACTCCAAGGCAATGAGCCTTGCTGTAGGACTGTGTGATTTAGGGTATATTCACTTTATTTTGATAATGTTCATTTTCGCTAGGGTGGGAGATGTGCACATGAACACCTATGGGCTGAAGACCCGCGAAAACCAGTTGTTCAGCAGCACCGTGTCCTGCACACCTTGGAGGATAAAAAGGATAGCAACAACAGCAACTGCTGTTTCTTTCCTACTTACAGTGCCCAGAGCACCCCCCAAAACCTGACTGTGAGCATTGTAGTTCATCTTCTTTTTAGGGGCAGTTTTGGGGTTAGCATCCCTGTCTTCACACCTGGAGGCAGCTCTCCCAGGGGACCCTCGCAGAATGAAAATGTGGAAAGATCCCCACAAAATATGCAGCAGCAGTCCTCCAGATGTAATATTTGGCAACTGACTTTTTTAGCGTTTCAGCTCACTTCAGCCCAGAAAAATCGTATTCCTTTCACCAAATAATTGTTGATTTGATAGAGCTCCTTATTCTCACTTCATTCAGCATTTTGTGTGTTATTCATTTCAGAAAGACATTCTTCTTCTCTTGGCAGATGGAGAGTCCTGTCGCTGAATAGTTCTGGATGTAATCCCAGGCCTTTATTTCTCCCTTTTTCATTCCCCTTCTTTCCTACATCTTCCTCAGATTGAAGCAGGCTTTGCACACATTTGGAGGATTTTTAATTTCACAGTGTGTTTGAAAAGTAAGAGTGACTCAGGAGCTACAAAACATATGAACTGAAGCGATGACTTCAACTATAAAATTCTGAAAGCCAATGACTTCTTATGCACCGCCTGCCTTAATCTGGTTCAACAAGTTGCCATTGTTTTCTGTATTCCAGCTATTCCTACAGCTGCCTTCCTATCACAATTCCCAAGCAAGAGCATAAGTAAATGCATGAATTTTCAATTATTTCTTCTTCTACATTTCCTGAGATGGCCCATTGTGTCCCCCTTCCCAATCTGTCACCTTCACCCCTGTAACCAGACTACCCCTGGGCTCAGGGCTGAGCCTGCAGGCACAGGTTTGACAGACTTCAGTTAGTCCGCTATTAATTCGTGGAAGTGCAGAACACACTGCAGAGACACAGAGGCAGTGAATTAAAAACAACTGCTCTAGTTTTAGTCTTGCTACAGTGACAGTGGCTCTAACTTCTCCATTTAACATCTTTTGCGTTAGGAGCCAGCTTCTCCCCTCTTGCAAACAGACATGTCTCTGAGACGCTCGATGAAAAGAGACTGAATTATCCCAACTAAGCAGCTATGCCTGTATTTTATGGATCAGAGAAACAGCATCATCTTCAGCTATTTTCCTCCCATTTTGTTTCTATAAATTTCCTTCTGGCAAACATTCCCTCTGCCCACATTTTTAGAGCAATTGAATGTCTCACACATACATATTATTGAATGTACCAGTGCCCATCTCAAATCTCCCAAGCTCATTTCCCGAGACATTCCTTCTGAATGTCTGTATTCCACACACATTTTTGAAGTAAAAGAGAAAGGCAGAAACCATTTACCCATCACCTCAACATACCTCACTTAGTGCCCTTCTCACTCAGTTCACTGAGGTGAATATTCTCATCAAACTTCTAAAGATTTATTAGGGACAAATTTTTTCTCCAGTTAGCTGACTCCAAAATTAACAGTTTTTGCTTTCACATTTTGTTGCAGAGAAAATCCATGGCAAACCCACCAATCCAGAAAAAAATTAAAACAAAACGGGGCGTGGGAGAGGAGCATGTCCCAGGAGGACACAGAGCCAAGATGATCCCTTTAACTTGGACACACACAATGTTTAGCACCATGTCACGGCTGTTCAGGAGCTCTGGCTGGAGCGCCACCACTCAGGGACTGCATCCTGCAATGCCCATTTGACCCGCTGGTGAACACAAGTGCACACATCCCACATCTGCAGCGGGAATCTTCCGTGGTTGACCTCTGCATCCAGGCAGGCTGAGAGCCCAGCAGTGTCCATACAATGCCCCTCCGGTGTCTCAGTGTCTTCCCCTCACCTTGAATGTCATCTGTTTCTCCAGCCCTGTGAGGGGAAGTCCCACAGGCTGACCACAGGCCTCAGACCGAATCCACAGCAGCCTCCCAGGAGTTATTTGGGTGAGGATCAATTACTCACCCTGACCAGACCTGACTGCAGGCTGAGTTTTGACCGTCTGGCTTGCCTGACATGGCCATAATGTTATCCATTAAAATTGTGCTGCGCAGATATTGAAAACAATCCTATAAACACACACAACAGTCTCTGCAGGGGCTGTCATTACCACCAGCAACCTTCTCCCCCTAACAAAAGGTTTATTAAGTGAGATGAATGCTATGATACTCTTTTGCAAACTCCTGCACAGTTTGCCCCTGCAGAAACAGGCTTCATCTAAAAGGACATTCCCAGTTGCCCCACAGCCTGGGACAGCCAAGGTCTCAGTCTGTGCTTTCTTTCTTTTCCTCATTCCCTTATTTTCTCCCACAGGATACCTTCCTTTCTTTTTCCTCTATCACAGAATGGTTTGGGTTGGAAGGGACCTTAAAGATATTGTCTGTTATGAACACACTGCCACAAAACCACGGTATGAACAGCAAGGGGTGACTCGTCCCCCATTCTGGGCCCTTCTAGAGTCACACCAGGAGGTGGAAAAAGAGAAAAGAAAGAAAGAAAAAGCACTGATTAGGACGTTATCAGTGACCACCGACTGAGGAAAAAGAAGGAAACGCGGACAAGCATGTCACTCTTCAGAACCCTTGTTAAGGACATTGCAGTGGGAGTGCTACCCAAATGCCTACACAAGCTGGGGAGGAGAGAGAAGGCCACCAAGGCAAGCAATCACTAGGCATTATGAGGACAAAGAAAATGTGGTTTTCTCTCTATTTTTTAAGGTTGTATTCAGTTGCCCATAATTTGGGGAGCGTGCTGGACCATAAGGCCATTGGCAGGCAGCGTGTGCCAAACGTGCTGGTGCAGGCGGGGCGTGAAGTGTCAAGGATGGCTTCAGTTGCCCCTGACCTATCAGCCACGAGAGCCACGGTACAGAAGAGTTGCAGAGTCATAGGAAACACATAGGTAACACGCTTATGATAACAACATAGCATTTACCGGGGAAGCCCTCGTGGGAAGCCAGCCAAAACCTAGCAGTCAAATGAGAGTAACAGGGGCGCGTGATCCCCACGCGTGGTGGTGGCGTGCTGGTGCAGAATGGAAAAGGTAATTCAGCTGCTTATAGAAAGCCAGCGTAGGTCCAAGACTGGGGAAAGGATGTGTGGAAAATAACTCGTGGCTATTTTAAACTTGACGCTTCGTTCCCCCCCTCGCTGAGCAGTATGAGAACAACCTTGCCCCGGCGGCATGCTGCCCACCCAGGAGCACAGCGGGGGAACCCCTGAAACTAAACAATTGTTTCCTTGACCTCAACATTTCATCTCAAGAAGCAGCAACTTTACAACTATCATGTAAACCTCCTGTTTATTTCTGCCTTTTCAATCTCTCCAGGTATCTTTATCGGCAGCTACTCCATTGATTTTGATGCTGGGAAGCGGTGTCAGAATAGCCCTGGAGCATGACATGCTCTCTATGACCAGGGAGCAGTACCTCGCAGCCTTCCCTTCAGTGCAAGATCAGTGAGCTTCCCCAGAGATGGATGAGACCCACCAGGGCTAATGAGGATGGTTCACCCCCTCTGCTCACACACTCCTGGACTTCTTGCCTGAGATTAAAAAGAATCTCACAGGAGCTGTGATAAATGGGGTTTTTTTTGTGCTGCCTTGTTTGCTGATGGCTAAATGCAAGAAGCTCAGATCCTGGAGCTTGCTGCTGTTCCAGGGAGTCAGGCCCTGGCTTTGCTTTTGGCTGTCAGGGCAGCCCTCTCTTTGGTTTGGGGTTTAGGTTTTTGTTTGTTTGGTTGTTTTTTTCCTGATGACAGTGTGGGAACATTCTGGGAGCCATTTGAAATGTGTGTGGCTTCCACTTCACCTTGCTAAATATTTTAGTTATGGAAAAGAATATCAGAAAATAGCTCATTCTTACATTTTGTAGAATTTTCTCAGTTACTCATGTAAAGATTCCTGCACTTGATCAGTCAGTCTTGATCTTTCATTGTTCAGACCAGCATCCATTGAAACAAGTCAGGTATGTAGGAACAGCACCAAGGCTGTGCCTCCGCCTGGAGCTGTGGTTCTGGACACTCACGCATAGCTACGTGGTCGAGTCACTAGAGAAATTCTCTCTTCCAGAAAACAAGAAAGTGCTGCTATTGAATCAGAAATTAGGAAATGTTTTTAAAAGGGAAATTTGATTTTCCATTTTGAGTTTTGACATTCTTCTAAAAAAAGCTTTTGCAAAATTATCTCACGATACATATTTTTTAATCTTAGAAGCACAGTTGCCTTTCATTTTGGTTACCACTTACCAGGGCTGAAGTTGAATTTACAAGCCTAGAATGCAATATTCGATATCGGCTTATAATTACAGTACATTTGAAAGACCAGCTGTCCAAATGAACCACGTATGCCCACTTGATAGGTTCATTTTAAAGTACATATGAAATATGTATATGCTTTGTAATTATTTTGCACATTTAATAGAACTTTAACATGCCTTGCATTATTTTAACACAATCTGATTTAACAAAAAGGTAACTGGTTCAATACTAAAACTATCTGGACAGTATTTTCCAGTAAGCATACCTACCCACTTTCTGCTTGGTAGTGGGAGCATTTGTTTTTCCTGCAGAAGGCTTTTCTTATGAAGATAACAACATCTTCTATAAAATGCGTTGAGTTACAAGTTTCATTTCATAGAAATGTGCACACACAGAAAACAAACGCATTAAAATGCATGCAAGTGTTCAGGTGAAAACGGCAAGAGTCAAGAGACATCTAGGGACCTGCACACAGACGCCATCCTAGGAAATACGCAAGTCAGTTACACAAGTGACTTAAAACTTAACAAACTTTATAGAGAATAATACCGGTTTTGTACCTCTCCTTTGCTAGCCTAAAGCCACAGGGATGTACTGAACCATCAGTAAATGTCATAAGGCGTTTCCGGTGGTGGTGACCTTTGTTTTGTTTCATTTAGTTAGCTCTCCTCCTAAAGAAAAGTAATTTTGCACACTGAAATACCTCAACAGTATTAAAATATAGCTCAGCGTTCTGGCCTTGCTAAATCCAATGGCAGATTTCCAAGGCAGATTGTAGTAGGACCAATATTTAATTTCCAGCCAGAAAATAAAATCCATTCAGCCTTTAGCAAGCTCAAAGCACCTCTGTTTTGAGTCAGACGTTTTTAGGGACTTAGAAGTTAAAAAATAAATACAATTAAATAAGACCATAGGCGAACACTAGACCATCAGATTTATGCTGTGTGGCAAAGCGACGAACGGTCTGCATTAGAGGGAGGATGGGGCTTGAACGGCTGTAAACTCGGCTTATTCACATCCGCTGGCGAGGCTCCCGTGGCACTGGGGCAAAGAGGAGGGGAGGGCATCCCTGCGCAAATGGCCTGATGACACCCCTCTCCCTCCGCAGCGCTCAGCGGCTGGAGGCCGCCAGTTGGGAACATGCTAGCAGAGAGTGGGAAAATGCAAAATAAGCCAAGAAAGATCAGATGGACAGGGGGGATCGATGAGGAAAGGCGAATGCACCACATATCTCATTTGGCTAAGCAAAGGATGTAAAACCCTTCAGCTATTTAAAGTCTGGGCTTGGCAGTGAGGGAATTGCCCTTTTTACTCCAAAGGATGGAGCATAAGCAAAGTCAGCTGATCATAACCAGACTGAAACCCAGCAATGCGTGGTGCAGGCTCCCTGGGGAATTTTTGGGAAATGCCATTCTTCAGGAGTGAAGCAAAGCATGTCTAGGTATGGCACTGGGCACTTCAGCTTTGGCAATTTCAGCAGCCACTGGGGAACCAAAGGGGAGAAGGGTGGACTTGGGAGGGGACAGGGGCACGTCTCAAAGCTGCCCAGGCTGCCCAGTTGTAAAAGCTGGCAGGTTTTTGTGTGCTGCCTCTGCCACTGTGACCGAGGCACCACCAGCAAGCGAAGCCTCTGAAGCTCATTGTGGGCAGCTTGGCAGCGACGGGCGGATCCTGGCCAGTGAACAACACTCTTGGGGTTGGCAGGACTCTATCACAACTGTGGGAGTAGAGGATATAAAAAGACTACTGTTTTCGGACTGACCGGAGGCACGGGGCCGTGCTTGCTGATGAGCCCTTGGTCACCCAGGGGTGTGGGAGAGCTGCTACCTCATGGCACTGAGCAAGGAATGCTGATGGCAGCAGGCTGAGACACCCTCTCTTCATGGAGCCAGGGCAGGGTCATCAAGGGTTATTACTAGGAAAAATTAAAACTGACGTGGCTCTTCCAAAGCAGCCGATGTGCTGTGAAACTAGTTATGAAAGTACTCTTCGTTTTCTGTACAACTTGGCAACAAAACCTTTTACTTTAATGCTGTCATTTCAAAGTGTCTGGGGTAAAAAACAAGTTCTCCTGAAAACAGCTTCAGTTTAAACACATTTTATGGCAGCTCCAGTGGGTATTTAGGTCCAGTTAATTTATTATAAAGTGAGATCATTTACAGTGACACCTGGATTCTTTCTTTCCTCTCACAAGCATACTGTGCCCAGTCTGTGCTCTCACAGTAGAAGTTCAGAGCAGGTTGGGGGGGGGGGGGGGGGACACAAGCCACCCACAAACTTGGGGAGAAGGCAATCTTTGGCTGAAAAAAAACCCTCACCCTTTTTTTTTTTTTTTTTTTTAAATACCAGCCTTCCCTCCAGCTGAACCCCAAATCAGCTAATGGTAGTGCCCATCCTCATCTGGCTCAAGAACCCCTCTTGAACACTTCAGAGCTCTCATTTCTCCATTAGAAATGGATTATCATTGCCTCTACATCATTTCTCTAGCAGACATCAGAGGAAAGACCTGTTTTTTCATCACTGAATAAAGCAGACCGCTATTGGGCTTCTGGACAGATCCAGCATCCCAGTCTTTTTTCCCAGTCCTTTTTGACCAAGTGAGGTACTCTGGTTATTCCAGTTTTGAGAAGAAACAGAGAACATCCAAGGACTTTGATGTCAGCTTATTGGTTAACAAGACCACACAAAGCCCTGCTTTCCTGGAGAAACCATCATGTTTTCCTACTAACCATGCTAAATCCCCTCTAGACATCATCCCAGCCCTTCTCAGGAGGCCTGGGCTTTGGGTCACAAAAGCGTGTTCAAACGCCTTTTCACATACACATACGCGTACACTTATACATCCCATCCCCAGCGTAATATTCAGCTAAAAAATTCTACCCAAAGCATTATATTCCTCAGCATTTGCCTTTACACACATCATGTGAGCCAAAACCAGTTTGCCCAGTAAACTCTGGTTGTCTGTGCTTGAATTCAGAGTCAACAAGGTATTCGGTCTGTAACACCACCCTGAAGACAAAAGGCCTAAGCTCTTCTCTGAACTTCCCTGTTAATGAGTACATGCATCAAGAGGCAGACCGGTGGCCCATGCTACCTGCCAGACTGATTGCTGCTGCTAATGAACAGCCCTGATTAAAAACCGTTCTTTTTCTGTCCATAACAGTATTCTGAAGAAAGTTCCTCTAGTAAATTAGATCTCAAGCAAAATGATCATTAGAGGGTGTAGGTCGTTAAAGTATATGGGAACACTGCTAAAATGGGGGCAGAGTTGAAAGTACTTTTAATTAATTTAAGATCCTATAGTCCTTAGGATGTCAAAGTGACCTGTCACTATCCGCCCCCCCAAATTATACCTCCAAGAAACAGGCGAGAGAGGCATCAGGATTTATGAGATAACAAGTGGCAGAAGGTAATTAGCTGCTCCTCCTCTAAAGAAGAGGTGGCAGAGCAGCGTGCACACTCACACCAGCGTGCAGGAGGTGTGCCTCCGCTCGCCTTACCACCAGCTTCTTGCTTCAAAGACCACGAGTAGCATCCATGCTGCCAGAAGGCTCCCAGGGGCTGGCAGCTCTTACCAGCCCCTTGGACACGCAAGGGCAATAGGGAGGAAGAGACTTGAAATGGCAACGAGCTGCAGACCTGGCACTGTCCGTAGGTACAGCGTAGATCTCAGGAGTGCGGGCAGCAGTACCGGGGAGGGGTTCACAACAAACTCAAAGTGTTAGGAAACAGTTGGCATGGGAGGGACCACGACAGAGTAAAAACCCCCGTGGAAACTGGGGAGAGCCGTGGGTGAGGACCACTCCTGTGCCAGGGTGAGGGCTTCACACCGGAGCTGTTGTAGCTGCACAACTGCTGCCCGAGAGGAGCTGCCTGTAAGCGCTGCCGTGGCTGAGCTTTTCCCCGTGGAAAGTCAGAGAGAGGGGCCGCTGGGAACTGCTGGTTAGCAAGGACCAGGAGGATTCAGTGCCAGGGTCCCCCAGAGGAATGCGATAAAACGAGAAGAAGGAGCAGGGGTAAGTTTGCGTGGCTTGGTACGAAAGGTGGGTTGAGGCACCACGACAGCGTGACACCAGGGTTTCAGCACACCGAGGCACACGGCTGAGGAAAGGCCTTGCGCTTGCAAGGGAGCCAGGCGAAAGGGGTGTTTCATGAACTCCGTAGCTGCGCAACGGAGAGAGAATGGATAAGTGGGAACTAAAATTGACCACTAAATCACCTCAAGTTGCACCAGGGGAGGTTTAGATTGGCTACCGGGGAAAACTTCTTCACTGGAAGGGTTTTTAGGGCGTTGCAAGGGAGGGAGGTGGCTGAGTCACCATCCCTGGAGGTATTTGAGACACGCGGATGAGGTGCCAAAGGACATGGTTCAGTGGTGGACTTGGCAGCGTTAGCCTAACAGTTGGACTTGATGATCTTAAATGTCTTTTCCAACCTAGAAGATCCTATGATTCTTTCATTCCTCAGTATAGCCAACACAGTCCCACCTTCTCCACACTGGTTTGAGGGATGAGATGATTTGGTACAGACTCCAGGAAATAAGCTCCTCGTCTACCACACACGTTTGAGATCTGAGCGCAAGGCGATTAAGATGCCTAGATTTTGAAAGATTTGAAGAAAATAGGTAATCTTGCATGGTAAAATAGCCCCTGGGTTACTCTGGAAGAGGCTGGGAGCCTGCCCGAGTTGTTAGCACAGCGTTATGTTAAGGGAAAATATTAACATCTGTCTCACTGCAGGCAGGGAGTGCCCCTGTCCTGCTGTCCTTTACGTCGGCAACAGATCAATCATTCCGGTTTTACAGAACAGAGGGAATTTACTTGTCTTGCACTAATAATTTGGATATGCTAATAAGTTCCCTGTCATGGCCTGGTAATAGCAGGAAGCATCTGCGACCTTAAGAACTGCATCTATAAAACCAGATGCTTAGTTAATGAGGTCTTGGAGAAACCCAGCTAACAGTAATTAAACAGATAACAAGTTTAACATTTAAGAGCAGCAATTACTGATTTCTTTCCTTAGCAAATTATTACTAAATTAGAAATTGCCATTGCTTTTCTCTGTGGATATTTTTTAACTCAAAACGACAACAAGGGAAAAGAAAAGCAGCTCACCAAGGCCTTTGCTTGTCCCAGTTTTCAGTGTGGATGCAAAGCAGGGAGAGGAGGGAGGACAAGGAAACATCACCAAATTTGGAGTGATGAGTAGCTGGACACAGAGAGGGCTATGTGGAGAAGATCAAATAAGAAGCTGCAGGAAAGAACTACAAAATTACAGTATGCTGGAGGGTGGTGACTCAAGGAGAGCGAGATCTAAGTGCTCCTTCTGGGAATTACCAGAGGCTGGCAACAGATGCATCCTCAATAGGCAGCTGTGGGAGCAGAGGGAGAGAAGCCAGGCAGTTCTCTGAGGCTGGAGGAGCAGGGAGGACGAACTCTGCAACGTACAGCAGGGCACTTGCAGGGTGTCAGGGTTTCAGTTCCCTGACCCAACATACCCATCTGCCTTGTCACCTGTGGCAACTTATGGACCTTCTCTGACTCAGAGCAGCCATGGGAAGGGCACATGGCCCCTTCCCAGCTCACAGGGCGGTGGGGCGTTTTTGGGACACCCACATACCTTGGTAAAGCAAGGGGGTGGGTGCGGAAGAGCAGGAATATAAAAATTAATATTTAAATTCAAATTTTATCAACATTGCAAGAACAAAGAAGAGCATTAACAATGCTACATATTGACATATCAACCCAAAACCCAGGAAACACTATTTTCAATTTTTTTCCCCCATTTCTATGACACTACCTAATACTGTTGGTCACCACTGGGATGTTGTTACATTATTGGGGGCTGTTACTGGAGAAGGCAATGAACCTGGGGAATTTATGAATGAGGGACAGGTTGTGCTGAACAATGACATGGCTTTATTTTTTCTCCCAAGTTTCCCACAAGGGATGAGATGCCTGCCTGGGAGAAGGAAGCAAGGAGAGGTCCCATGGCCCCTCACCAGCTTTTCTGCTTTGGGTGGCATAAGTCCCAGATGGCCAGAGCCAGGGTAGTGTTGATGAGAAAGTGGCTATTTTGTGGATCCTCAAACAGGGAGCAGGTAGGTCAGCCATATGGAGAGGAGAGGAGCTTCTTGTGCAGGCTGGTTTAGTTCTTGGCCTTCCCAACAGAGACAGCAACCAGTGCCAGCCACAGGGAAGGGAGCAGACCGAGGTGAGCAGTGGCCAAGCAGGACCGAGGGCTATTTACTAACAAATTTCTTTTTTTCAATTAAGAACATAAATTATGCTAAATGCATGTCATGAAATACATTCCAAATAATATTTGCCCTTCTTCAAAAATGCTAAGACTAAACAAGGAAAAGGAGGGCTGTAAACTTAAACAAACTCACTGTGGCAGGGATAGAGTTGCTTCTATGAAAGCATCCTGGAGATTCAGCAAGATACCTTGCTGCTACTAGTAATAAGTTACTAAAAAAACCCCAAACAAACAAACCCTTTGGTGGAGCAGTCTATCTATGTTTGGTTTCCTTTATGTCACCAGTGGAAGTTCCCACTCTATTAGTATGGGGGAGCAAGGCTGGCATTGCCAAATACCCTGGCAGCGCAATACTCCGCATCCCCTTCTCTGCCTTTTAACACCCCACCCTGCTGCCCACCCAGCACTGCAGCAAAGCAAGGGATAAGCCGCCCTCCTCCAGGGCTCGTTCTGGCTACTGGGAGTACCTCGCGTGCTCGGGCACGCCACCCACCCTGCCCATGCTGCGTTCACGGCAGGCGCGGGGCTGCTGCCCACAGGCTGTTCTCACGGGGGAGACTTTCCACGCCAGGGACACAGCGGTGGCTCCGGCTGCTCTGGCCGCTGGAGACAATGCCAGAACCCGGCACTGTGCCCTGCCAGCTCCTGTTGCCTTCTCTGATCCTTACTCTAAACACTCTCCCCCCACTGCAAACCGAGGCTGCTGGGACCACCAGCAAGCACTGCAGCTGCATGTCTTACCCTGTCCTAGAGGCTGTCTGGCCAGAACCAGCTGGTTGTCTGAAGGAGGATTTTGACCCCAAGCCCCCCAGAAATGCAGGAGTCCTTCTCCATCCCCCTCCAGTGATGCTAAGCATGGACAGCTGCAGCTACTCACTAGCACAGAGCAACATGGAGCCACGCAAGCAACCATCAGCAGGTGGAAAACAGCAGAAAATTTAATTGGGAGGGGGGGAGAAGGGGGCAGTTTCAGCAGGTAGGCAGAAAGCCTGACCCAGGACAGCTCATGGGTAGGATACCACTGTTAAAATACTTATGCTTAAAATACTGCCTGTGGTGCTGTATTGTTCAGTTCACCGTGAGAATTGTCTGGTGAGGGTGATGCTCTGCAGCACAGCAGGTCCAGGTCCCAGCACCCAGCTGCAGTCACTGTAACTCAGTTATACCCATCGGCTCCCCAAGGTCTCTGTGACATGAGGAATTCTGCCCTGCATTTCTTTAAAACCGCTGAGCTTCGATGTCTCACATTATTGTTTAGCCCGTTCCTGGCTCAAGCATGGGACAAAGCACCCCCGTCACCCCAGAGCACCAGAGAGCTCGAGGTGAGAGAAACCTTGCTCCAGTCCCAAGGCTGGTATGAAACAGGCACCCAAACCACTTCTGTGTGTCGGAGCGGGCAGAGAAAGAGCAGCAGAGGTTTCTGCTGACTGGGCAGCATTATTGTAGCACCTGAGCAGAACTTGCTTGCTCCAGCCACGCCACTTCCAAGGGGCAGCACCGGGGGTATCGTCCACATGCATGCATAGGCAGCGGCAAGGCAATGCACGTTGTCATGGTTTCTGGCCACTCCATTTCCCCTCCCTGTGGATTATAAACAATTTCCCCAGGCTGATCCCACAGTTTTGAGGAGGAGTGAGAGCCTTTAAGAAAAAAAGTGAAGAGATCCCCAGTCATTTAATAATGAATTTAGACCGAAATCAATTTATAACCACTGAGGTCATGAGTTAATGCCTTGGATTACAAGTCACTTAATTTTAAAATGATAACCACCTTGCAGTTCTCTCTGAGCCTTTCCTTAGCCTTTGGCAAGCCCACACAGTCTGTGCGGCAGCTGATTAAAAAGGCACTTTGGGATGCAAAAAGGATAAAAGGACTTTGTAGGACTTCTGTCTTTCTCCCCAACACCCTCATATTACACTGCAGCTCCCGTGCTCAGGACAGCACACGGGACCGTACTACATCCTCAGTGCTTGAGGATAAAGTCCATTAATTGCTGAACCAGAACCTGAACTCCTTGACTACACGGCACCCTTGTGATGAGTGTTCATGGGCTGCCACAGCAGGCCCCAGCCAAGTATCAGCATTTCCACGTGGGCTGATGCTTTAGAAAATTAAATGCGTGCTTTACACATCAAGGTCATGTTTGATAGATGGACTCACTTGAGTCTAAGCAGAGATCCCAGCCTGGCCTACAGCCAAACTCTCTTTTCCTCTGAAACATAAGGGCCTCGGGTGCCCTCAAACTCACGACATGTAGCTTGACAGACAAAATGGCTACAACTGTGTGGATGCACATGCGTGTTATTGAGGCACCTGAGCATCCCAGAATCGTCACTGCAGTTATGAGAGGCAAAGCGTACTCATTTCACAGAAACCCAAGGTTGTTGTTACAGTTGAGCAAGAGATGATGCAAATGCCAACCTTCCTTAGCCACCTAATAGGGGTATTAACAAGATGACGGACACAGCAGCACAGAGCAGACGTTGGTGACAAGCCCAGCCCAAAACCTGTGCCAGAAAAGCTGTCCTCGGTTTGCTGTTCAGGGGAGGTAGATCAAAACCCATGGGGTTGAGTATCCCAGCCCCAACAGACCAGAGGGGAATATCCCAGGGCTGGCCAGTGCTGGTTTCTCCCCTACAGCCCAGGGGAATGCCCCCTTTGACTTCATCATGCCTGGGGGACACCTCAGGAGCACGTCAGTGATGGCAGAGGGACTCGACCCTGCATGGGAGAAGCCAAACCTGGGCGGCAGCTCTGCAATGCTCAGCGGGAGGGAGATGGAGGATCCTTTGCTCTTTCACCGCTTCTTCTGGCAGGGGAGTGTAACCGACCGCTGCTCCTTCCATCCATCCTGCCTCCGGCACTGCGTGGGGAGCCCTGCACAGATGCAGCAAGGCATCCGTCTGGTTGGTGGCCCAGCTAAAGCCTCTCCCTGCAACATCAGCAGGCTGAACTCACCTTTCCACAGCTTTTTCTCACCCATTTTTTCTTCTAGAGCTTGGCTAATGCCCCCTGGTCTGCTGCCCACGGGGATCAGGCATATGGTCCTTGTCTGCCTTTTCCACAGCCAAGCAGAAGAGCAAACCAAGACCCAAGAGTTGCCTAAGCGAGCACCTACCCTGCCCCATCCTGCCTACCTGGGGGGTGATCACTGACCCTTCCCTGGTCCCCTTGCAGTGACTGACCCTCCAAATGACTCTGGAAGCAATACAAAGGGATGGAGTAAACCCTGACTACCGGCAGCAGATCGAAGTGTCTTGACAGTGATGGGGGGTGAGGGGGTGTTTGTTCATTCACAGGCTGAAGGTAGGAGGATAACATCTGAACAGCTGTACTATGAAATCACAAAAGATGAGCAAAGCCATGATCTGCTCGAGAAAAGGGACATCACACTTGCTCACAGACTCCAAAATAGAAGGGGAGGGATGGTACCAGACAGCATGAATCCATCCCACTGACTGCCACGTTTGATCACCTGCTTGGAAATCTTTCATCTCTGATGTTCAGGAGTCTTGCACAGAAGTGAGTTTGCCCTGTAGCTCTTCCATAAGACAGAGAAATCTTAATCCCTGCCTACAGAGCAAGGAGGCAACGAGATGATGTTGACTGCCTGAGACCACACACATGTCACCTTCACAAAACCACCAGACCAGCACACCACAGCTCTGCATGGGAAGGAGCAGGAGGATGTTGAGGAGCCTCCCATCACACCTGGGATGCTGTGTGGTAGCTTGCAGGGCAGCTGTGCACCTCTGGTGACACCAGCCAGCTGTGTACCAGCCCCACAGACACCCCCCCCACAGGCATCCGCGGAAGAGGAGAGATTGTGATCTGAGTGCTGGGTCAGGGTGAGGTGGAAGAAGGAGAAAAACAGAAACATGGAGAACAGCTGAAAAAAAGAAAAGGTGGGAAAAGACAGGAGGGATAAAAGAAGGAGAAAAAGAAGTAGGGGGTGGAGGGCTCCATCCAAAACCTGACTGGGTGCTTCAGGGTGTGGTAGCAAGGGAGGTGGGGGCTGCTGCCACAAAGCAAGAGCGTGTCACTGAATTTGTTGTCACCGATAAACTTCAAATAAGAGTCTGTCACTTATAAAATGCATAAAATACTTTAAAAAGCAGTTTCGTGTATGAGGAAGCTTTAAAATCCTTGCTCCACTGCCAGGCCCAGCCAAGATGCAGACCCTGCAAACACACGTACCTAATGCTCAGCCTTAGAGCGGGGAAGAGCCATTAACTCCTCGGAGGATGGTTCATCACCTTCAGTTTGAGTACCTTGGGCTTGTGAGACTTGGGGAGGGAAGAGAGAAAGGGTAGGGGGGCATGACCTGGACATGCCGTGTTTCACTAGGGATGGAAAACCCCAGCCATCCCCACCTCACTCAGGGAGGGTTGCCCAGCAGGGCTGCACGGAGGGGAGTGGCAGCATGGATGCCAAGTGCTGAGCCTGTCTGCGCTGCCTTCGTTCTGTGGGCTGATCAAGGTATTTCCAGGCCTACCATGCAAGTGCGGCCCTCCTGTGACAGGCCAGGAAAACACAAACTAACTCCTCATCCAGGCTGGACGAGGTTTTGAGCAACCTGGTCTAGTGGAAGGTGTCCCTGCCCATGGCAGGGGGGTTGGAACTAGATGGGCTTTAAGGTCCCTTCCAACCCAAACCGTTCTGTGATTCCTCTGCCTCACAGTCAAAAGCCATTAAATACACATCACAATAAAGGTAAATTTTCTTTTGAACACTTAGGAACAAAGCTTAGGTTTTGTTTTCTTGTAAAACTGCCTTTTTTTTTTTCTTTTTTCCCCTCCATTGCCTTTTTGTCTGGGATTTTCTTTTATATTTCCAGTGCCCCATACCCATTTCAAAAGGTTATTCCCACACACCTCCAACAGCTCTGGGTTTCAGGGTAGGCACCTCCCTGGGTTATTCACAGCCCTCCTTCTCAGGCAAGGAAAAGCATCCCTCACCTCAGTAGCCCAGTATTTGGGGTGCTCCTGGAGGTCTCTGAAAAGGAATGAAGAGGCTGAAGCTCCCGCAGCTCTCCCTAGAGCACAGGGGTCCAACAAACGAATCCATTTGCCTGCTGGGTGCCTCGCAGGGGCTAGTTAGCCCAGATTTGGCAACCAGCAGTATGCTTCACCATTGCGAAGGTTAAGTCAAACATTTCCTACTTAGCTAATAAATCATCAGCTGTGCTATTTCTTAGCTATTGCATCATTATTATTTCATGCCTGACTCTACTCTGCAGAAAACCAATTAGCAAGCAATAAAACAGTCCCTAGGGAGTGTGGAGGGTAACTCAGCTCCAGCCAGGCTCTCTCACAATATTCTCCAAAGGCAGAACCTGGGGGACAAGACACTTCCATCCTCTAGGATCATCCCAAAATCACCACAACCCTAGTCCCATGGGGAAAGCAATAACAAAACACTTCTTTACCTCATTTATCTACCTGTATGAAATGAGGCTCTCAGTTTCCATGTAATGCCAGGATTACTGCAGAAAGGATCTTGATGTTGAGGGTTGGCCTCCCAGTGAGCTAATGAGTTGTTAAGGGCTCAGCCAGGTATTAAGGATAGTCTTTATCCACCTAAGTCGCAGGTGAGCCTACTTGGGCACAGCCCAAGAACTGCTAGCTAACTTGAGGAGTTTGGAGCAGGGGTTCCTCGGGTTGGGTGAAAGACCCTGATGAAGCCCTGGCTCCTATCCTACAAGCAGCTGGAGGGCGAGGAACAGGCTCTGTGCTGGGTGTCTTCTGGGCACTTCCCAGGAGGGCACGCAACAGCTCCTCAGCTTGCTCCAGAGGAGAAAAACAAGACTCTCAGAGATGCTCTGAGGATAAGATCCCAAGCAACTTCCTACATTTCTCTGATGGATTTACTTAAAGGCCTTCACAGCCACACTGGCTATTTTGGCTGCAACACACAAGCATCTCTTGCCAGGGCAGTTCCTGATAAATTTTCTGACTTCAAGGCACGTCAGGTTTAGTTGTCCCTTCTCTCATGTATATGCCCTGCTTGTCTGTGGGGGTTGACTTCAGCCCTGTAGACAAGTGGGAGGTGAGCAAAAGCCAGGAAAGGTCTCTGGCAGGAGGCCAGGGAGCAGGTTGTGCAGCCCAGCAGCACGGCTCCGGCTGAAGCCTGGGGTGCCCGTTGTGATGTGTTGGTCCTCATCAGCACTGTGATGTTGCCGTGAGCCCTCCCTTACTTTCCTTCCACCCCCTGCCCTTTTGTGCCTGTGGTGCTCCTGGCAGCCTGGTGGCTTAGGGAACAGATCCAGCTGAAAAGCAATCCCATTTTTCAGCAGGGGTGGTTTCCAGCAGGACCAGCTCCTTTAACCAGCTCACCACGGGCTTCCCTTGCCAGCTGCACCTCTGGGGGCAAAGGGCAGGGGTCGGTGGGCGACAGCAGCCCTGCACTGGATCTGCCCTCGCTACCCTGTACCTGCATCCTCAGTCACTCTGAACCACATGCGTTTAACCAGCAGAGCACTTGGGCAATTCACCACCCCCCCCACCAGCAGGACCAGCTCCTTTAACCAGCTCACCACGGGCTTCCCTTGCCAGCTGCACCTCTGGGGGCAAAGGGCAGGGGTCGGTGGGCGACAGCAGCCCTGCACTGGATCTGCCCTCGCTACCCTGTACCTGCATCCTCAGTCACTCTGAACCACATGCGTTTAACCAGCAGAGCACTTGGGCAATTCACCACCCCCCCCACTGGGATAAAAAAGCTAAAGTCTCCAGCATTATTCAATTCCAGAGAATGACATTGGTGACCTCTAAAATCGGGCCTTAGATTATGTTGGCAGGTTTGCTCTTACTGACAAGGGCACACACTCTTTTCTAGTAGTAATTTAGCTAAACTTCACTTGAATATTAAACACAAAACAACCTTTACCACCATTAGTAGTGAGTTGTTTTCCACTCCGGCAGGTTTGCCGGATCAGTGGCACAGTTTAAAACAAACCCAGCGGTGGGAGCCCAGGCTGAAGCTCCCCAGTGGGTTTGGTGCCGTATCGTCATCCTCAGCACGTGGGACCCAGCCGTGAAATGCTGCAACGCCGGCTACCGGTGAAGGGGAGTGTTGAATTCCTCCCCGGCGTCCCCGCGGTTGAGGTACTGCTGAAAGCAGATTTAATTGCCTTTGTGTTAGCGGGTGGTGCTAACGAGCACTGGGAATAATGCCATGGCTGCCCGGCTTTCCTGAAGCCTCTCACTGACCTGACTCACAACTCAGCTCCATTCGAAAGGCTGCAGGGCTGGGTATCAGCCTCCTGCTCGTTGGTACACGCCTTTGCTTATTATCCAAGCTTGCCTGTGTAATAAAAGTGGGGTGAGGGGATGGGGAGGTGGTGGCAGCTTTTATTATTTCTTTATCATCAGAAATTCCTCTTGTACCACTCTTCCGTTTGAAACAAACCTTACTTACCAGAGGAAAAATAAAATAAAGCATGCCGTGTTCCTACGGCAGGGCCGCCCAGCCTGCGCTGCGGGGAGGGCTCGGCTTTGGGCAGCCGTGGTCCGTGGCTGGAGCAGGAACTCAGGTGCTCCAACCCCTTCCACCCACAGCAGCTCTCGTGGGGCACAAGTAGGATGGGCAGAGCTCAAAGGCAGGACGTGGCCTTTCCGGAGTAGTAAAACTCCCTCTCCGGAAGCTGAGTTACGTCCAAAAAGACTCCGCTGTCTCCTGCTCCTACCATGGCTTTTCCTGACCACATCGTTCCGCCTCTCTGCCTGGTCCCGTCACAGCTGCTGTGTCCTGCCAGCTTCACTGCTTCGCCCCCCAGCTTCAGACGACGAGGTAATGAGCCCCGTGGCAGCTGTCTCTGCGTTCAAACCCGTGAAGGAGGCAGCAGCCACAGGGATTTTCCCCCGGCTCCCAGCTCTTCCGGGCTGCCAGCTGGCTCGGGACAGGCTCGGCTGCCCTGGTGACCTTCTGTGCATGCACCAGGAGACGCTCCTTTTCCCAGGTGACAATCCTTTTTTTCAGGCCACATGGTAGCCGTGTGTCTGGCACCGGCCACACAGATGCCCCATGGGCTGGCATGCCCCCATGGCCCCCCACAGCTTGGCAGGCTGCCCCCACTGCTGAGGAGGGACCTGCTGGAGGCTCTGCAAGATTTTCCCAAGGGTGGTCCCACTCTTCCAAGTCTCCCCTTGCTTTGGACATGCTTCTATTCCTCCCTTAAGCAACTTGCAAGGAAGGACAAGAATAGGAAAGGGCTCGTGACAGGAGAAAACCCCAGCTGGTGTGGTGCCTCATCTCTGAGGACAACAGGGCTACGAAGAGCACAGCAGCTTCAGTACGTCCCCCTGAAACATCTGTTCAAATTGCCTTTTCTGCCCCTTCCCCTGACTTCCTGTCTCTGCTCCCCAGCACCGACAGGGAAAATTGGGCCGCACTCCCTTCCCCTCCACACTCGCTCCAGCTGCCAGCCGGAGAAGCCATGCAGGCTGGCTCAGCACCTCTCTCCCGAAAGGCGGTGGCAACAGGCTACTGCCGTGAATCACCGGGCAGAGCGTGGCTGGTACAGACGGTCACCGTCCTGTCGGGGAGCGGTGACGGCGCCCGCAGGGGCAGCACCCGCTTTGGGGAGGAAGCACTTCAGGAGGACCCTGGGGAAGGTTGGAGTCCCCTGGTCGAGTTTGGTGACAGCATCCCTGACGAACATGTAGAAAGTGACTTGCCGGTACTATGTTCCCTCCCATGATGATGGATCCGGTCATTAGCAGGGAGACGCCTGCATTGTTAGGGAGCACACCTACTCTTGGGATGAACATCCACAGAGCGTCTGGATTAGCCACGTGTATGAGACTGGAGAAATCAAGGCTGATGAGACGGGATCAGAAAGTTGTGTCGCTGACATCACACCCCGCCTCTTGGCCTGCTGTTTAGGAGACCTAAACCCAGCCGCGGCTGGCAGCCCTTTCTGGCGCTGGCCGAGATTTACTGCCTGTTCTTACCACCTAATTTACAAACGGTTTATTCCTGTCGGTGAGGTTTCCAAATGCCCTGGCACAAGCAGGATTAAGTACTTTCCTTCTGGGTTTTAGAGGTTCTTCACAATTATTTGAAGTTACCTGGAGCCACAGGACTGGGAGCAAGGGGCAGTTAACAGCAAGGCACTGCATCGGGGACGGGGATTCCCAGGGGGACAGCTCTGGATGGCTGGAGAGGCCACTGCCCCAGAGGCGGAAGCAGAGGGGACACACAGCAGGACAGGATGGGCGCAATGCTCAGCTCTGGGTACCTGGCAGGAGCCAGCTGTGAGAGGGAGGCAAACGCCGGCACGTGAATCCCACAGTTGCCATCTCTGGTAAAGCTGGGCAGTCCCAGTTAACTGGGGAAAGGGAAACATCACACAGGAATGAAAAAAAAAAACAAAAACAAACATTTAGGAAAGGAAATGTATTTTATTGAAAAAAAAAATTACATTTCACTTACACACCATGAAAATACTGAGTTGTGTGTTATTTTCATAAGAAGAGGTTAAGACTTTCACAAGAAAACCACATTCTTGATTACAGCGTTACTCCACGAGATGAGGCTCTGGTGGCATCTGCACTGGGCATTTTCACTAAACAGTAGAGCAGGACTAAATGTGCTTTGGGCAAAAACCCTAAATATTGGCCTCTTCCAGGTGCCACTTCCCCACTGAAGACACGACACTCATTCGGTCAGTACTGAATTGTTTCTGAACTGGAGACAAACGTCAGGTTTTCCCTACTCCCTCGGGCCTTAGGCGAATTCACAGCTCTCCCTTCCCTCCATTTTAAACAACCTTGATCCATATTTCCCATTCAGCCAGTGAAAAGCACATTAAAAAGCCTGTCACCTGACCATCTTCTGGCAAGGAAACAATACCAGAAGGACACGTTGCACTAACAACCCCAAACAGCCAATGAGAAGGTCAGCGGATGGTGCTAAACTCTCCAGCGTTGCCTTCCGCCGCCGCATCTCCAGCAGCAAGCACTACAGCCTTCCTGCCCGGCAAGGCACGTGCCCACACACACCCTTCGGCACGTGAACACACGGGCGGGACAGAAGTACCTGTCTGCAGGCGGCATCCCACCGCCGTTGTCCCAAGAAGCGTGCTTGCGGTCCGAGCCAGCTGTGACAGGCTGTGTCACGTCGCTGGGCAAGGCGTCTTCTGAAAACCCCTTACCAACCACAGGCCTTTGGCGTGGCAAGATTTACAAATCTGTAGGCAAAAATAAACATTAACGCCACTTATTAATGCCCAGGTAACTTCCCTTACTTGTGTGATTCCTCCCTTACTTAAAGAGGACGGGAAGGAAAAGAGCCGGACCTGGACAATTCGGACAGCATGCTGTGAAAGTGGGCTTGAAGTTTATCTGCCTGGCTGTTCCACCTGCGTTCCTTAGGTAAGTAACTGCTTTATTCAATGTTATTTCCCACTCTGCTAGGCACAGGCATCACACAGATCATTAAGAAGTCACACCACATCTGTCAGTACCGTGACGTTTCGCCGTGCAGGGGACGGGCTGGACTGAGGACACCACACTCGGATTACGAAATCCGCAGCTCTCCTTTCAAGCCGACAGGGATTTCTGTCCTTTACCACTAACGGCGCAGTTCTGCCGTTAGGTTCTACTCATCCGGCATCCCGCTGCTGGGAAAAGAGGCAATCCTCTTCTCCCCCATTTCGTCCAGCGGCATCTTCCCAACCCCTCCCTTACGGCAGCACAAGTGCTTTTCTGTTCCCGGGATGAGATGGTTAAGGGAATTAAAGAGGATGAAAACATAGGGAATTCTGGCTGGGCAAAATCCCCCATTGGTTTAGCGTTGCTTCACCCCTTACGGGGACAGGCAAGTCCCGGGGCCAGCACAAGCAACAGCAGAGGTGCAGCTCAGCAGAGAAGGTACATCTACCGCAGCAGCTGGTAATTCTCCACCCTTCTTTTCCAGGGAAGAAGAGCCCGGCCTAAATCACCTCAGTAATTCGCTCGGAGAGTCCCTTGCTCTCCATGGCCTGTAGCTGAAGTCTAGGGAAACGACACGGATAAAGGAGGTTCCTAAACCAGGGAGGAGAATGAACGCCCTGCAGGGCAGCCAGGAGAGCAGCGTGCCGTTCGTCGCCCGCTCCGAGGCACGTACGGAGCTGTGGCACAGCCCTCCGAACGCACAGCCCGACAGCTTCACACAGACCATAACTCCTCCGCACTTCCCTCAAGGGAGGGTGCACGCAAAACAGTCCCGCTGCCACCACCCCGGGTATATCGTACCCACAGATGCCCAGGGAAGGAAAACACCAGCGGAGCGGAGCACGCAAGATGTGGCAGTTCCCTTCCGTAGGCTCCCTCCTCGACAGTGCGTTATCAGTCTGGGTGAGATTTTCCTCGCTACCTCAGCCAAGCAGAAGTCCTTCAATATATCCCGATCTTGGGAACTCATGAGAGAAAAACTTCCGACAAATCCGCCCCTCCTTTTCGCAGCAGGGATTTATTCCAAAGCGGGGTGGGGACGCTGCCACATTTCTTAAGAGAGACCTAGGAAATGACGCTCACGGTTTTTCCAGACCACCGACCGCTGGGGCAGGAGGACAGCGTTCAGTGGAGGGCCACGCTCCGCAAACTGACTGGCGCTGCAGAGCCTTGCAGGGGACCAACCAAAGAAATAAATACATATGAGTGCATAAATACATACACACATATGGCCGGCTGTGCTCTAGCCCTGCTCTGCCAGCCGTGAGAAACACAAGATGCAAGCACCACAAGAGGAAGAATACCACGCTCTGATTTCCAGACGCTAACGGCTCGCCTTCTGACTGAATGGGATTTTGTGGGCAACTCAACTCTTCTGAAAGCGAACATATTTACGAATTTCAGTTCAGATCACCCCGCGAAAACTTCTTCACGTTATTAAAATGGAGAAACTAGAGGGAAACAGCTCCTTTTTCTCCTCTTTGGCCTGCTCGTCCCTCCCCTGCACGCATGCAGCACAAGCTGCACAGTCAGCTCGGCCAGGGTCATAAAACACGAACAGACTAGTTTTGTCTCTTGCCTTGTCCGTCTACACGCTGCCATAAAGCACCTGTAACATTCCCAGGTCTCAATTAAATGAACAAACCCCTCACCTATTTTCACCCCACCCCAGATGTATTTGGTACTTTATTCCAACGCAAAATCTAAATTTCATGCTTCTGCCACAACTTACCTGCTATTATAAAGGATAAGGTTGCAATATTTAGGGTTTTCTTTTTAAACAATGGTATCTACCACCCTATCGCCTCTCTCTACAATCAAGCGTACAAGCCTTGCTGCAGAAAGGAAACAACTCATAACTGCCAACCAGAAAAACACACAAAACACTACAAAAACCTACAGTTTCATTAGAAATTAAATAATTTTCTATTACACAGAACTACTACTTTTTTTTTTCTGGCATAAAGGTCATTGAATTACTACATAAGCCTTGAAGACAATCATTAAGATGTGTAAACATACAACAGGTCCACCTAGTCAGTACAAAGCACCACACACAAACTTTAAGTACATAGAAAGTTTGCTCATAAATAGTTCTTTGTTTAACAATTCAGCACTAAAAAAATATTACTTAAAAAGGCATCTTTTATTAAGTTATTTCAGTTAGTCCAGGGCTGGTGGGGTTGTACTATCCCTACTATATTACAGCCACCTGACTGTCCTTCCAAACCATTTTGCTTTTCTGGAAGAAAAGGCTATGTGTGGCTAGGACCCAAAGCTTCAGCACAATCTAGAAAAATAGAATTCTTTAAGACCTTCTGCTCACATCCTGAAGGCCTGCACAGCCAGCCCCCAAAATCCTGCTTCCCACCCCCTCCACATTGCAAATAAAGCTTCAACACACACACACACATACACACACAGAGTACATCTATTACACCCTTCTACACACAGATTTTTTTTTTCCTAAACAGCAATGCGACCACAAGGGCAACAGGTAAGGAACGCATGTGACGGCGGTGGGAACATATGGCACAGCCTTCTCCTATTGCTGGGTTTCTCTCGTCTCAATAATGTGCTGCCTTATTCACCGCCCTGCAAACACTGCATTTAGTACTACCGTTTGCACTGCGGAGGTACCCAGTCAGAAATGCGTGCTCCCTTAGGAGCACACCTGGGAGCATCCCATCTGCCTCGAGGTCCGTTGGTGCTTTCACTGCTCCAGCAGCAAACTGGTGGCACTGGGGCTGTCACCTGGCACCGGTTTCCCAGTGAAGCAGATGGAAGCTTTCCCAGGCTGTTGAAAGCCAAACAGCATTCTTCCCTTCTGGAAAAGGTGACAACTAGCTTGGGCTCTCCTGAAAAAAAAAAAAGGGTGCTGGCAATAGCAGCTCCCTTGCACTCTGCATCCAACACCCTTCACTGGGCGCTTAGGGCACACTCCTCCTGTCTCTGACTGAACCGTGTGGATTTACCTTTAGTCTGCTCCTGCACACATGTATAAACACACCAATTTACTCATTTATTTAAGAGCTATTTTTGGGGCTGTGATTGAGCATCTCAAAGCTGAGTTTCCGCGGCTGTGATCCTCATAGGAGTTGAATGACTAGTCAGTGCGCCAATAAGGCTGCAATGGGAGGTAAAAGAATGGGTTGTGTTTCCATTTATGAAGAAATATTTTGGTTTCAGAGCGAGCAAACTTTGTAACAGGTCCGTCTCAGCTGCTAAAGGCATTATTTAAATGGGCAAGGAGCTTTACTTGGGAGAGATGGCTTTCCTCAGCATGACCTAACTTCTCCAGTGGGCACAAGCACACTGATGGGGCATCTTCTCCGACAACCAGCACTCCCCTTAAACTGGATACCTGCTCTCTTCTTCTTGCAAGATGCTGCCGCAGCAGAGAGGCTGCAGAGCGCTGACAGAGCACTTGTCCACGCACGCAGGAACAATTGTTTCCCACTCTTGTACGCTCTAACCCACGCAGCAAGATAAAAATTACTCTGGGAAGGGGAGTGCAGCTAAACGCTGCACGAGAAACAGACCTCAGGATGAGCTGTGGTTTATTCCAAGCCCCTCTTCTCACCTTGCACACAGGAATAAAGAGCACAACACAGAGAGGTCCTATGCATGCAGGCAGGAGGCATACAAGAGCAGCGGTGCAGGATGCCAGCAGCTGTCTTCACATGAAACTTCTTTAAACCAAATAATTAAGACAACAAGGACGTTACTCACTTCCACATACCCACTGTCTCACAGCGGGATGGTTACAGCGCACAGACCTTGCGCTCTTCCACCAACTACCCCGTCTCTATACTAGGATATAACTAAGGAAACCTGTAATTACAACATCCACTTTGTTCAGCAAGACTATCCAACTGTTCTTGTTCTGTTTAATTCTGAAATGATTAACATATTCGAAAATAGGATCTAACAATTTCTGTGCGCGCGGCGTATTAAACGTAGATGCCTTTATTACAATCTTCCTTGCCACGTATTTTAAAATAAAATCAATCAATACCATCACAGTAACAGTCTCAGACGACAAATTAACACCATCCAATCAAGATACAGGTAGGATACTCAAAAAAGGCAGTATGAATAGCTGGAAACCTTGGTCCTCCGATTCTTCTGTATAACACATTGATTATAGATTTCTTCCACTTATGATAAAAATTAGCAGACATTAACGTTAACAATTCATACAGCAGATTTCTAAAACGTTCATACTGAGAGTGAACAGCACTGATTTTAGCACAATGTCTTTATGCATGTCTCCCACAGAGTACCAGAGAGTGGGTATTTGAAGGATGTACAGACTAACCCAGGCCCAGAAGATCACGTTTAAGCAAGTTTCCGTCTCTCCTGTGCGATGGCTGCGCAAAGTATTGCGCTTGCAGTCATCAAAATGGCTGACCACATACCCTGAAGAGTTCATTCCCAAAAAAAGGGGTCCAACACAAATAATTCGCAGTAAGTGAAGAAAAGGAATGGTGGGGGGAGTCGACTGGACACGGACACAAAGCACTCGCTGCTCCCATGCATCCTCAGCTGCTAACTTCCCACGTACAGACGGGAGCAGGCATCCCACTGAAGTCAGAGGTCCCTAACTGGTGGATGCTGGAGTGGGGGTTACAGACACCTCTCATGCTGTTAGGACGGTCATGGAAGATTGTCCGTTAGTTATTGACTCCACTATCTGGGCTAAAGTGCTCGCTCTTCTGTAATCAACTGGGACCTAAACTAGTTGAGACTAACCATCTACCTAAAGATCTGCAAGTGGATCCGACAGCCTGCTAAGTCTCCTCCAAGCCCTTAAATAAATAGTGGGCAGCTGTCTATCACGGAGACACTTCCCAGCAGCACCAGAAAGACAGTGGAAACTCGGAAACAGATACAGGTATGATATGCAGGAGGGGAGGAGAGAATAAAAGATTGGACAGGACTGTGCTGAGTCTTTGAATTTTGTGCCGCAAACATTATGCAAAAGCTCTGTGTTAACTCTGAACAAATAAAAATGCATCCAAGTGTTAAGTATGCACACCCTGACGTTTAAAAATACCTGTTCGCCTGTTGTGACTACAAAACGTTAGCTACAGAACATATTTACAGGTAATGTCTGATGTTTGTTCCTGGCAAGAGATGTTAAGCCAAATTCTTCACTGAAGACATAAACCTGACCTAATTTAGATCAGGTCAGGGGGAGTTTAAAGCAGATATCACACGAGCGGCTCCCAGGGACTTGAGGAGAAGCAGCTAGCAGCCCATTGCTACAGAATCCAGGTGCTGCAAGACATGAACTTTTGCAAATTGAGCACATTACTATCATTATCTTCTTTTTTTTCCAACATGGATATGTCACAGATTCTAAGGAAGGTGTGAATGGCTGAACTGATCCATTCTCTGAAGCAGTGGGAAAAGATTACACCTGACAGGTATAAGCTGCTCCAACAAACATATCACTTTCTCTTTTATGGCAAGATCACGGCTTCTTATGCTTTACAGACAAAACCTCGTTTGCAAGGTAGCATTAAATTTTCTAAATTCCAAGCTTTTTTTATTTCAGAGAAAACCATCCATTGCCTTTCTCTCAATTCCCTTGTGAAAGTCTGTTTTTTCTAGTGAAAAAAAAAAAAAAAGTGTTGTCTCACACTTACTAAAAGGGCTTTTCTGTAGCACATGCTTACAACATTTTTCTTTGACAGCAGATTTTGACAGTGCATCCTTACTGCTGCTTAAAAACAATAAATTAAAAGGCCAAGTCTGAGCTTCTGTTTCTTATTGATCCCCAGATCTGAAGAACAGAGGAACCTTGATTTTGCACTGCATTAGTGCAGGGATGGCCACCACACAGCTCTCAATTTGGCCGCATGCAGCTTGCAAGCCAGGCCCCGTTACGTGACTGGCAACGAAGCTAACACTGGTTGAGGAGCTGCTGGGTGACCCCAGCCCTGGCTGTAGGAGGCAGTGAACCAGGAGCCACTTCTAGATCCATCAAAGCTCTGTGCTGGTGCCACAGGATCCCAGAAAGCAAATGTCATTTACAGTATGTGATCTGCTCCTGTATTCCTGCCCAAGCAAAAAGCAGCTTATTTAAAAAGGGGGCAAATTATTAATACTGAGCTATTTCCTAGCATATCTGGAAGTTTGTGTCTCAGGAAAAAAGAAATACGTGCACCAACTTAAAAATACAGTGCTGCAAAGAAAAGGAGTTCATGGTACTTCACAGAATGGTTGAGGTTGGAAGGGACCTCTGGAGATGTCTAGTCTAGATGTCTAGCAGGTTGCTCAGGGCCACATTCTGTCAGGTTTTAAATATCTCCAAGGATGGACACTCCACAACCTCCCTGGGCAACCTGTGCCAGTATTTGATCGCCCTCAGAGCGAATTATATTTTTTTGAATGTTTAAATGGAATTTCCTGTATTTCAACTTGTGCCCATGGCTGTCATCACTTTGTGGACCACCAGCGAGACGAGCCTTGGCTCCTTCACTGCCTCCCATCAGATATTTACACACACTGTTAAGATAGTTCATGTCTTTTTACATGTTGGGTATCAGCCATCAGCTCATCTCTGTTACTGACCGCTAATTTTAGCAACTGTTCACATCAACATTAGTATTGCTAGGAAGTTATGTCATGGCAGTGGTTACTAAAAACCGTGGCAGTAGAGTCACATTTTGTGGGTCATTTCTGGTTTCAGGGTTTTCTCCTTAAAATTCTCAAGTCATATAAATTACTTTTTTTTAAATTTATTTTTAATGCCAAACGCATGAGAGGAAATAAAAAATCATTATTAGTTGTTGAGAGTGAAAGCCTGAAGTTTGCCTCCTACATTTACTGTAAAACGTGTTCATCTCTTAAATTTCATTTGCTTCAGAGATACTGAAAACGAGGGACTTCGGAAATGTATTAATTATGAAATCTTACTCTATGAAAAAAATCTATTAGGTTAAAAATCCACTTTAAGGATAAATTGCTCTTCTACTGGGGAAGCCAATTAATTTATACAATGACAGAAAACCCACAAAAATGGTGGGATAAGTGAAGACTTCAGTGGCCAAAGCAACATGCAAACCAGCTCTTCTGGCGACTCCCAAGCTACGCAAGTGACACTGTCAGTTAGGCAGGTGTGATGAGGACGGTGCAGGGAAGGTATGTGGGAGACACCCAACAGTGAGCTTCCCAAGCATGCTCAGGGAAACAAGAAAAACACAGCCCTTCCTTCTAATGCAACTCTGCTTCTTGTTACTGCAAGCAGAATTGCAATTTTAATCTCCCTAGGCTGTCTGAGACAAATAAAGCTCATCAACTGAATTTGGACCCTCAGTCCCGTACAGAAATCATACGGAAGTACACATGGTCAGTACCTGTCAGCATATCTGTCCTACTGGTACAATACGTGGCTGTGATGTATACAATGCTGAAATGATTAAGAATCCCCCTCTGAAGCCTTATGAAGCAGAACTGTGAAATAAAGACGCATTAATAACAATGCATTTCTGTCATCTGTAATCAGCACAGGCTGCAGAGACTTACATTATAAAGAATTAATTTTATGTGTTTCACTGAATCTGCTAAACATATGTAACTTACTACGCCTTACTAAACTAAAAATATTACTTGTACCACACTGCTTCATTGATAAGCCTGTCAACAGTGCTCACCGTCGTTAAGCGGAAGGGCCCTACGTAGTTTGCAAATGCATCCGCCCCTGAAGAACAAAGCAGGGTAGCCAGCTTTCAGGGTAAGAGCTGCTTTCTCTTTTGTCCTTACAGAATGTTTGTCCTAACTAAACCAGGAATCAAACCTGGCCTCAGAGGTAGAACTACAAACTTCTAATCAGTGCTACTGAAATGAAGATATCCTCTTACTAATGAAGATGTTTCTGGAGCAGCTTTGGGAAGAAAAATCATGTGGGCACCCACAGACATTTTAAGTAAGCAGCCAGCACCTGCGAAACCTGAACCTGTGCAGCTGTTTGTAGACAAGGAGCAGGAGCAGTTATCAGTCACACAAATAACACCTCAAGGTCACTTCAGAGTACTCAAATGCCAACCATCTCCAAAGTATTCCTACACACGACGAGAACCTTGTGTGTAGTTTTAACCCTGCTTAGTTTCATAGCAGCTGAGATACTGAATACCCGGGTAGGTAACCAGATATCTCCAGGAAAAGGGAGCATGGAGCCAGCTCCATTGGCACTAGATGCCATCTTGAAATATATGTTCCAGTCAGTCAAGCACTCCGTCAGCAAATTCACGTCTGAAGTCTTTGGCAAGGCAGGAACACTGTACTCTCTTGCCCTGGGTAATTGCACAGACCAAGTGAATTTGACAGCCATTTTGATACCTGGTAATATGCTTCAATGCACACCAACTGTTTCGTTTTTAAAACTGAGCAAGGCCAGCACATATGTTTGAGAGTGGATATCTGCCTATGCTGGGCACTATTTCATGAAAGTCAGGTTTCTGTCACAGATCTAAGGCAAATATTACAATTTACAGGAAAGAAATGAGGACATCGATACATTGTGCGTTGTTGGAGACATACAGCCTTTATAACACGGTAGCTCTCACTATGATCTCTGGGTTTTCTATGTCCTTTTTGCTTTGGACCATTCTCAGTTCCAGCTGGGCTGAGTTTGGTTTGTTTCCTTCTCCAGCTTGCACTAAAAAGATGACATCAGATGTCATTTAAAACAGCAGTATAAAAACAGTCACATTGCTCTGTTACCCCACTGTGTTTTCAACCCTCCTCCTCCCCTCCTCGATCTCCCCTACCACCCCCAGCTAAAGGTTTCCAAGGTAGAAGATCAGAGGTCAGCACTGTGGTTCCTGAGCACCCCTGTTCTGCACCTCTCCCCGGGAAAGAAACAGCTCTGCTGTTATTAGAAAGTGACACAGGCGTGCTCTGAGATCCCATCTGGGTCTCCTTAGGAACTGAAAGACGTGGGAATTCCAAGGGGAGGGAAGCTGAAAAAAATATTACCCTTCACATGGCCAACATAGCGAGCAGGCAGCTATTATTCGCTGATGAACCCCTCCCAGTACTAAACACACGCACTCAGGGGGAAAGTGAGCCAGCTACGCACGTCAAACCCAGCCTTTCCCCACGTTCCTTCCCACACCACCTTTTCGCAAAGCCGTCAAGGCAGCCAGCACCACGGCAGTCCCACTGCAAGCTGAACAGTGACATCTTCAGTCGGGTGCTGTCAAAAATAGGCTTCGAGGGCACAGCAAGGAACGTGCACTTACAGGCCTGGCAAGCTGTCTTTCTGCCCTTCCTCCGGCTGCTCCCCCACCGAGGGCTGCCTTTAGTCAGGAAACCCGGGAAGCTTTCTGAATGTTTCTTCGGATGCTAACCCAGACAGCACAAGGGAGCAAGGTCTGAATGAATTACCTTTTGCACTCTTAATGGTCCTCTGCAGAACATGTTGCATGGCTGACACAGTCTTTTCACATGCCACCTGCATTAACAGAATACATCCAGGTTTTAGTAAAGTTTCACCTGCCTAGTTTAATATTATTTCAAAAGCACTGCTATTAAGAGGCAAACATGACTGGCAGCACGCAAACAGGATGACAGCTCTGTCATGGAGAGTTTGGGGGGAAAAGAAAAATCTTAAGCCTCCCTCAATTCTCCAGAAACAGGTATTAGAAAACACACCCCTGTATTGAGGACTCCATGTGCTTAGGGGAGAGAAACAGGCAGATAGATCTGGTAAATGAATTTCAGTGCTTATTATGAAATGAGAGTAAAAAATATAATTAGAAACATATATGCAGTCCCTCTCCCAAGCAAACATCTTATTTGGCAAAATTACAAACCCCACGTAATTGAAATGTGACCATCCAAATCTGTACAAGCTAAATTTTTTGGCAAAGAGGAAATTCTGCTTTTTCCTCTGAGATGAGGAAAAAAAGCCAAACCAGAACAGTCTTTAAATAACATCACAGATTAAAAAGTAATTAAAAAAAAGAAACACAGTCTAAACTTGCAGAGAGATGAGTAACTTCTGCACCTTCAAATTGTTTGGATGCTTGTGTGTCCATGCCAAAAGCATTGCAGCAAACAAGTCTCCCGTTCCAACAAAGACGGCATCCACTTTAGGAGACTCCACTCGAATTCTTTGTGTCATCTTCGTACCATCTGCTGTAGCTACAACACATACAGACAGTTAAGTAACCAACCCAGCAATTAATATAATCGCATTTACTATAATTTAAAAGTGATCACCAGATTTTAATTCCTTCATTGTTTGTAATGTGAAGATGCTAAGGAGTGTTGTAAACTTCATACCAGCTCTTTTTAAAAGGAGCAACCTTTCAAAACTTTGCCAAGTTGGAATGGCATTTACAGTTTCACTTAAGAGGGAGCAGGTAGCTAGCACCTTCATTTTCATGAAGGATTGAGAGATTCTCATTTTTACAGCAGAAACTTGCTCAGGAAACTGCGTATTTATGGACACTGCTGAATCCTAGATGGGGCATCCCAAACCACAGAGTATCTCTGGGTTGTATGGAGGCACAAGAACAGCTGTAGGCATCAGCAGAGAACATCTGATCCATGTGCCCTATTGTAATCACCATTGGGATGATCAGGCTTATTCCAGACCTGGCATGTGCATGCACGGAGCGCTATGAACCACCGACTGATTCTCAGTAGAATCTCTTCTAAACATCAAGACCTTTTCAGTCTCTCAGCAGTCCAGAATGTAATTCCCACATTTAGATCCCTCAGATGAACAAGAAAACAAGATCATATACCATCCCACAACACTATTTCCTTCTCAGGTAAAACATGCTGCGACAGCCCAAACACACCGTGAACCCTGGTGATGGGATAGAAGGGGATATAAAGAAGTGGCAGAAGGACATTTTACAACCTATCAGGGGAGGAACAATCTGCAAACAGGACAGTGTAACTTTTCATAAAGGCATTCAAAACATTCAAGTTCCTGTTTTATCCACTGCTAGGGGGTTTAACAGCCCTGATCAACCTCACCTAGGACATCCTCCACCCATGCACCCTCTGCCCACTTGCCCAGGAGCTGCATGGAAGGTCAGGCCCGGGCATAAGCAACCACCCGAGCTATGTTGTAGGTGTAGCTGTGTACAGCCCTGCTGTCCTGACTTACTGATTGGATTTTCCAGGTTAATCTCAGACCTGGCTTGTCTCACCTTTCTCCAACGATTGCTTGACTGTCAATGCAACCTGTTTGCCATCACCACCCCTGTTCTGCTCACCTTATTCAGACACCGTGGGCTTGCGTCCTGTTGGTGAGGGCAGTGCTCTGCCTGTGCTATGACCACGCTCAGCTCCCAGTGTCTTCTCCCACAGAGCAGCCCCGTTCTCACCACACTCTGATATTAAGAGTAGTTCACTTAGGGATCTAAGCTCCTGCCATGCACTACAGATGGGTCTGATGAAACTACTGAAAAACGTAACTGAAAGTAGGTTAAAAGAAAGCACAGTTTAATAAAGGAGTCCATGACTTACTTTTTCTGTGGCTTCCCAGAGCAATCAGGTAGTCATTTCCTAGAGGCGCCTGCAGATCTGAGCTTGTGATCACCACAGTCTCTGGTCCCATGGCATGGAGCATATCCATTACCTTTCCATGTGTAAAAAGGCAGGAATCAGTGACTACAATGGGTGTTGATTAAACCTTGCATCATTCACACTACTGAGGATTTTAGACAAGCATCTTATTTTGGCATCTTTTGTAAAGAGAAAAAAGTTTACACTCAAAGAATTCACTTGAATTAGGCGAGTTAATTTTAAACAGGGGAATCAAAACATCGGTATTTAAATGTACACACCTGTACTAAAAACATACAAGCATCTCTGTATCATCTTCAGATGCTCCTCTGAAAAGAATACTCTGTTTCAGCTGCAGTCAGAATTTTTGCCTGTATGTTTTCAGGACAGACACATGCACTGAGCTGGCATCTTGAAACACTTGCTAGAAAGCCAGTAACTCCAGGTCATGAAGTCTTATTTAGCTACTAATTTAAGAGTTAGCAAAAATAAAAAAGAGCTAAATCAGAGGCATAGTGTGTCTGTCTCAATCTTCTTTCCTCGTTCTGTTTCAAACCCCAAATTACACCTATAAATTATGTACCTTTGCAAGCGTATTTCCAATGTGTGTTCCTCACTTAAAGTCATTAATAGTCTACTTCTGGCACCACAATTGGTTGCTACAGAAGTGATTCTGATTTCACAGAAGAAAGAATTACTTTAGTAATGAGTTTAGCATAAAACACAGATAAAATATTAATTCTCCCAGAAGAGTTTAACTAAAAATCCTCTCAGGCTAGCCATGACTCATGAGCAGCTCAAGGATAAGGATTTATTTCTGCTATTTTTTTAGTTCTCTATTGCTTTTCTTTCTTGTCTAAGCCCCTGAGTTCCTTCAATTGTCAGACTTTTTTGCACAGATATCGGCTGTGTTTTAAAGAAGCAGTAAATCCACCAGTATATGCTGGCATAGTCAACCTGGGAAGTAACATTAAACTCAATTACATTTCTCAGTCACAATTCACCATGAACCTAATCACCAGTATTTCTAGTTGTAGGATTTCTACACTAATATTATGCCATTTTTAATTTTATGTTAGAATACTATACCGTCATCACTAGTCTTGCTAAAGAAATGAATGAAAGCATGTGATCATGGAAATCGATGTCACAATTTCTACCACCTCCAAAGGGGACAAATTCCAGCATGGATTATTACTCAGAAGGACAGACCTATATATGACATGCAGCTGGGGAGGCAGACTGATTAAAATAAAATATCCTGCAAGCAACTACTGTAAAAATGTTTCCATTAGTAAGAATAATTCCACCTCTTCAGAAGAGATTTTCTAAAGCCTATCACAAATAAGGACTACCACATGGATCAGACAGACTGTCAGAAAACTAACCTGTAAAATTGTTTAGCACATGCAACTCGTGTTTGCCACTGAAATAACGCAAACCTAAAACTGATGGCTGCTCAGCTAACAGTGTTGCACTCAAGACTGTGGTTCCACTGGTGAGGATAGAAGATCTGAATTGCAGTTAGCAGCTAGTGGCATAAAGTGCATCACACTCGCCCAGCAGAGTGGGGTAATGTAAAACTGGGGGTGGGAAAAAAAAAAATTTAAATAGCTGAGACATTTGGAACTGCTTCCTGCTGTGAAGAGATGGTAATCGACCCATGTTGTGTGACGTTGATGGAGGGAAAAAAAGCAACAAACATTTGGGCTGATAGACCCCAGCTACTCTTCAGGGTGCCACTGCAGCTGCTGTTTGTTTAAAGATTTTGTGTTCCTTTGAAGTTCAAAACCAAACTGTTCAAAACAGTTCAAAAAATAACATCGGCCCCTTATGAAAGCACTCAACTAGTCAACAAAACAATGACCTCAGCCCTTTTCAAGACACCAACATTCCTATTTTGTCCCTCATCAAGCCCTGCGGCTTTTTATTTTCTTCAGCTTGAGTAGAAGGGAGAATCCTTACACCTCAGTGGCAGCATATCTGCAGACCACCTATCATTTCTGTATGGCGATTACAGCAGCTATCAAGACTCTGGATTTGTCTGTCTTTCACCAGGAAGTACCTGAAGGTCATCACTCCCAGTTTCTCATCTATGCAATCTATCCTTTTGCAACACAGGTCTCATCCACTTTGAATCCATTTAAGGAAAAGAAACAGAGCGCCAGAAAGCGCTGTCAGGAAGAGATTCAGAGCGTATCCAATCAATCCTTGTAGGAGTTGCTAGCAAGCTCTCTTCCTTGCAGACAGCCGGGAAGAAGGAGAAAAGGGTGCCTAGCTCCGCATTGTTGCTGCACAACTCGCATGTGGACAGCAGAGGGAGCGACTCACGCAGGTTTCTGATACCCACGGTCACCGGGGTCTTCCACGCCAACCCGTGCAACGCTGCCGCGCTGATCCTGCCTGGGTGCTTGCTATCTGTGCTGCTGCTTCCCTTCGTACACTGCAGGGAAACACACTCGGAGATCTACTCATCACCACTGTAATGCCTTTATCGGCAGTCCTTTTGGGCAGTTTCTCTGCAGTCTGATACTAGCACGGAAAAGTGCTCTGCACCTGGAGTGCACCAGCTTTAAAGTGACGTGGAGAGAAAGGACAGAGGCCAAAGTGGCTCCAGGGTCAAAGACAAACGGCAAACTGCAGCACTGCAGGCTGGAATACAGAAAGATATCTTGCACCTTCTACCCCTTGCCTACTTACCTCTAAAGCTTCTTTTTCTGTGTGAATCTTCCTGCCCGTGAGTAACCTGAGAATGAAACAGAAATCTTAAAATAGCTCAAGTTCTCCAGGCCATGACTGCTTTGTTTACTCTTTGAAAGGAGAAAAGCTTGGGCCACACCATACAGGCCAAAACGGTTTGTAGCTATGTGGTCTGCCATACCAGGCCACCGTCTTTGTAAGTTACATGTAGAGATACGCAGTGTTTCTGGTGCAGACTCACATCAGTCCCCACCTGTAGAGACCCTGCACTGTAAAATTCCCTCACAAGTGTCTTCTCTCCATCTCCCTCCCAGGTAACTGCTCCCTCCCCTTAGGGGGACAGCCTGTGATGTACACAACAGATCATCTCCTGGCCAAAGAGTCACAGTTATGAAGCCAGGATGGGCAGGAGACATTTAAATTCTTAACTCTTATGAGATGTTGCTATGGTGTTATTTCTGAACCTAATTTTTGGGGGTTGAGTCAAACTATTTCAGTTTTGATATTCTGCCATATAATAATTTTCATAGGAATGGGTAAGGACGGAGAAGGGAAGAAGGTATTTTTTCAACCTGTTCTAGATACAGCTCTCTGGAGACAAGAAGAGGTACTCATGAACATGAGAGACCAAAGAAAACATGAGAAATTATTTCCTCAAATAACTCCCAGATTTGTTATTGGTTTCAATCTGGAAGAGTTGGAGGTTTGTTGATAAGCACCACTTGAAAATAACAGCTAAAAACCAAAACCCAACACATACATACGGCACTGTATTGAAACAAATAAAAGAATGGGTATCAGTCTCCTCTGCTTTTATTCCCAAATTTATTTGGATATAAAAGGAAATAAGTACTTACTCAGCTTCAAACTGGTTAGGAGTAATTATATCAGCAACAGGTACAACTTTGTCCCTGTAGACTGGAAGGAGATCCTTGGGCACATACTAGGGGAGAAAAAACAGCATCAAATGTTGTCAGTAGCATCTGAGATGTGGGACTGCAACTCTTCTTCCCTCAACTACCATCCATGCCTCACTGAATAAGCTGATGGGCCCCAGTGTGCGGTTACATGGCAGTAACTGAAGTGACACGGCATCCTCTGGCTGGTGACATTACAGCCCACAGCCCTTCCTTCACCGGAGGTGATAGGAAACACCATTAAGCAGATAGGCCTACACCAGCAGCATTAAAAGTGGTGTCTGGATGAAGAACTTTTGGGTTCCCTCTCACCAAGGTGACACAGCAACATGAGGAAATACAGTGTCCCAACACAGGGATCCCTTTCTCATGCCTTCACCTCCAAAAGAAACTACTTTGCTGTTGCACCGACAGCACAGAGGTCCTTTGCTGCGGCAGCGTGTGCCCACGTTGATTGTGTTGCATTGTGGGGCTTAGGAACGAGTAACATCCATGCTATGTGTTATTTTGTCTCCTCCTTTCAGTTCTAGGGTGTGCTGTGTATTAACATGCATGAACAGGAATCAGAACTGTGATTTGTTCAGTACAGCTTCATCTAGAAAGCAGTTCCAGTAAGGACATGAAAAACACTTTGCCTGTGTTGCACCCAAGTGTAACAAACGGCTGGCATACCTTGCTGCCTGCAATCAGCTCTACAAATAACGAGGGTCAGTGCTTCCCTTTCTGCCTTCCCATTCCACCTCCATCCCACCTTCATCAGCTAAACACAGCCTACCAGCAAAGAGACTGGTTGTCTAAGCAGGTGATGTACACCAAGATGTAGCAGGAGCCCACCAGCCTGCATGCTCTTTGGACCCAAAGCTGAAAAGCATCAGCTGTTTTAGCACACGGGACCTCAGGTAGCAGTTTGGGTTAGATGGGAACAGGGGTCACCTCCCCTTCCCCAGTCTTGCTGTAACTCAATTTAACAAAACCTTTAATAAAAGGAGTTCATTGTTTACTGATATTCTTTGGCAGAACCACATTTGCTAAATCAGGACTAACACCCCCTTTTGGGCGTTTCTCAGGGGTCAGTGTTGGGACCTGTACTGTTTAACATCTTCGTTCAGAGGGCTGGAGCACCTCTGCTATGATGAAAGGCTGAGAGAGTTGGGCTTGTTCAGCCTGCAGAAGAGAAGGCTCCAGGGAGCCCTTCCGGCCCCTTCCAGTACCTGAAGGGGCTACAAGGAAGCTGAGGGGGGACTTTTTACAAGGGCCTGTAGTGACAGGACAAGGGGGAACGGGTTTAAATTGAAAGTGGGGAGGTTTAGATTAGGTATCAGGAAGAAGTTCTTCATGGAGAGGGTGGTGAGGCACTGGAACAGGTTGCCCAGAGAGGCTGTGGATGCTCCATCCCTGGAAGTGTTCAAGGCCAGGCTGGATGAGGCTTTGAGCAACCTGGTCTAGTGGAAGGTGTCCCTGCCCATGGCAGGGGGGTTGGAACTAAATGATCTTTAAGGTCCCTTCCAACCCAAACCGTTCTGTGATTCTGTTTTATTTCTCCGTCAGACTCATAAACTACCCAGGGCTGGGTGCATGCATACATGTGTTACTGTCTCCCATTCCAACTTTAGCAACAAGAGATACAACCCCTCCCAAGTGTTGAGTGCTAGGTGCTACCAGAACATCCACCACACTGAGCCCGAGCTCACTCACGCTGACGCGATGGTGTCACAGCGACTCTGCCTTGAGACAGGAATGCAAGACTAGGTCACGTCCAAACCAAGGTGTTCTAATTCATGATTTTACTACTTTTTTTTTATGGCAGGAATGAGTTGGTGGGTTGTGTGTTAAATTTTCTCTTCTTCCATCTACCCTGCTTTTCACCCAAAAGACACAGGTAGTCCCACGGTTATGACTTCTTCCAAGAGCTAAGGCTTTGCAAGGTGACTCTACAGCTATTAGATCCCTGCCTTGTTAGAAAAGGCCAAGGACAATAAATATTGCAATAGACATAAAATGAAAGAATAGAACACAAAAGCAATGGCAAATTTATTACTAAGTGCTGTTTATTACATGTGCTGTTTTATGAGCAGGTAAACTGTAAAAAGGTACAAGGACAAAGAGGAATTCATAGTGCATGACAAGTTAAGGCAGAAGAAACATAAAATATCATTATTGCTGTTGTCTTCCTGCCTTGCATTTTTACTGAAATTATTTGCTAGTTTTGGTGAGAAATGAATGTTTCTTTGTCAGTGTGCAGCCTGGTATTGGCACACAGACCCTTTCTGTCACTGATCACAGCCCAGTGCCTAACAGCTGTTGGATCTCACACGAAACAAGTCAGCTTCATTTAGGTTCAAGTGGTATGTCAATTCACACCACCACTGACAATGCCAGCCAGGCTGCCAGCCAAAACAGGGCTCTTGACAGAAGATGAGGGAACTCCCGTGACCCAAGGAGGGGGAGAGGGGGATATTTTCCTGTGGACAGGGTCTGTACTCCACATGTTGATTCAGCAGAGAGTTAGTAATAATCCCAGGGCCATGCAGCCATCATTCTTCCCAGATACTAAACTCATTCAAACACAGGAAATTAAAGTACAAACCTAATTGATGCAGGGATCCAAAGACACAGGTAAAGTAGCTTAGTTTTGGTGTTTAAAAACTAAGAAATCTTCATATAGCAAATATTCACTACACAGAGTGCAGGCAAGTACTAACCATAGAGCCTTCTCCGTTCCATTTGTCACCCATCACTGGATCGCATACTGTAACAGAAGAAATCTAGCTTTAGAAACAGGGGACAGTCACAGAGACCCTGATGGGAGGGAAAAGTTTTAGGTAACGGTAGTGGCTATGTAACAGCACTGAGCACCTTACAGATCTTACACTCGTTCAGCTCTTGCAGTACAACCTGAAATTTGTAACTGCTGGCTGCCAATTCTGAAAGAGTAGGCCATGCATCTATTGTTAATTGTCAGCTGTCAGAGGGTTGCAGTCACCCTCTCCTACCTGCTTCCGTGTTGTTATGTCTGAAGGCAATGAGGATGAGAAGTTCTGACTGCTGGGATTGAACAGGCTTTTATATGGAAAAGGCAGAGAGCCCTCCCCTTCACTCTCCAGCCCAAAACTCTGGAATAATAGTGTGGTGGGGGAAGAAACATGGGAGAAGCTAATAGCTGTGAGCAGAGTCCTACTTTTACTTTAGCACAAAAAGATACATGCCGAACATACACACCAAAATGCTATGTGGACACTTAAAAAAAAATGTGTGGATTATAATGAAACAAGAAGAAAATCCATGCCCAAGTACATAAACTCATACTGGGTGTAATAATATTAACACACATTTGGCACAAGTTCTGAATCATCAGCAGTATTAACAACGTATTCCAAGTGCCCTCAGTTTCAAAGTGAGGATGGAAACAATCTAGCCTTGTACTTTGAAAAGGAACATTGTTCATTGTATTAAAAGAACTTTTAGCAAGATAAAAAAGAAATGCAAATCCAAAGGCATCAAATCAATGTCCAGTCAGTATTTTAAGAAGTTCCTATGAGTAAGAAGATGTGTTTTGTTTGATACATTTTGTAAAACAAATGTATTTTGTTTTACATTACATTTTCCCTATAATCTATTTATTAAATATAAGGGATCTTAGAAGCCTAGCTGTGTTCCCCCCATCTGACCACTTCCTTCCTGTTCTATACAGTTAGATGTTTCTTGCTGCTCATACAAGAGCTTTTAGCTTTCACTTACTAGTAACAAGGCTCTGGAGAACCTGACAATGCAACAGTGTTAACGAAAGCTAAAAAGCAACAAAACCTGAGCTGATGAACACACCTCTGCTGCATTTTTCTGATTTTTATTACTACACCCGCAGCGTTACACCTTGCAAACCCTGAGAACCATGCTAGACGTTTCTTGACTACACGGTTTGCTGAACCTGAAGATGAGAGGCTCAAACCGTCATTCACAGCTTTTTGTCCCGCTAACTGACTTTGCCCTGTTACTCTGAATGTTTTGCTCAGTTCAAGCCTACGCTGGTTATGTTCAAAAGTCCTGAAACACTCAGTGTCAGGAAGCAAAGAGGAGAACCTGTCCTCACAGGTTTCAGCCTGACATGAGTCGTTAATGACAGCAGTGGCTAGATTCTCTGGCTCTTGGAGTGCTCCCAGGTTATTTTAGCAGAGGGCACCAGAGCGGTGCTGCCGCCTTCTTAGTGTTTCTTCCTTACCCTTGGAGTTTAAGCTAAACTATGAAGCTCGTAAAGCACAGTACGACACTTCTTCTGAGATGTAACGTGAACCTATGGCAGGGCAATATGGGAGAGTCTATCCTGCTCTTGGCTGACTTGGAAATCAAGGAGAGGCCTCAGCTATCAGCACTTCAAGCCTGTGCCTCTGAAGTACAAACAGCAGCAGCCGGCTGGGGTTTTAAGAGCCTTTTTTTGAACCAGACAATCAATCCTCAATGCACATTTTGCTTTGGATAGCATAACGCAAGAAACATACTGAAGGGCATAAAATCAGAAAGATAAACCCAACACCCTCAAGAGAGAAGCAATGCTGAAATGAAACTTCACTGGAGCCTCAGCTAGTCCCAACCAGATCAGAGCCCAGACGGTCCTGAAATGCTGGGTAAGATCAGACCAGTGTTTTCATCCTAAAATGTGAAAGTGATGGGTGCACACAGTGATGAAGTAGAAAGGATTATAATCCACATCCTTACCATATACTAGGTCAGAATTCTGCTGCTTCAACTCCTGGACAATATCCACCACCATTGCAAGAAACGATGTGTCTCTTGTATACCCTGTGAGGGAAAAAAAAAAAGACACTCTGGAAGTCTGTTTTCACAAATGCTTTTTTTTCTGCATACTTCTCGTTCCTTGGGATGCATTTTTAGAACAAAGGCATTTTCATATTTCATTCAGGAATAATAGGTGGAAGACAAATTCAGACAGTGTTTGCACAACTACAAATGCAACCTTAAAAATCCATTTACTAAGTATGCTATATATGAAGGGCTCATACAATTTCAAAATGCTTGGACACATATACAAAAAGGTCAGGCTGAAGGGAAAAAAACATTCCTTTTCTTCCAAACAGCAGCCCAAATCAGTACTATTTATCATGTAGTAAATAAGGAATACTTTAAATTCCATACACTATTCTCGTACTCTGGTTTTAAGCATGTTTTAGTAATTATTAATGTTTGTGCTGAAACAGTCCAACAAATTAATCCCATGGAGAATTAATATTTACATTTTAGGGCAATGGCCAATATACCAATCAAATTCCTATTTTTAGGCTTAGCAATGAAATAAGCTGGAAATAAGTTTTATTATATCTCAAGGCTCTAATCACAATGCTAGCACCACAACATTCTCATTTAATCATTGATTTCTTAATTTTCTAGATGCTTTTATATATATATATAT
>NW_010226228.1:0-2057 GCF_000690775.1 Eurypyga helias
CACAGGCAGCAAGAGGCTCAGACACACAGGCACAGTGCTAATGTGCTCAACAGGGAAGAGCCATGTCGGTGTCCCAGAAGTTCCCAGCAAGGACAATGAGCTTTGACCCTGTCCATGTGTGCAGTACGTTTGCACGAGCATTCACCTTTTGACATACACATTCAGTGAAGCCTAGATTCATAGGTAGCACAGTCAGACCTTCGATGGATGTGATTGTCTGCCTCTACATCGCACTGTTCTGATCCCACATCAAGTTCTGTGAGCAATTTTGGGTGTCTCAATCCACAAAGCCTAAGCTGTGCCTTGGCTTTCCTGATCCCCTCCTTCCACTCCCAGGTCATTTCCCTATAAACTCCCTAGTATGTCTATCCCTGCCTCCACTGCTTATGCATTTTAGTTGTCTGTTTTACTTTGGCTAAGACATATGGCTTCGCCAACTCACCTCCTGCCTCCTGTGCCTTACTTCTTGTATGTCAGGACTGAGTGCTTCTTGTGCCCTCAGAAAAATGTCTTTCAATATCTTCCAGGTCTCATTTTCTCCTTTATTTCTGAGGGCAGTTTCTCAAGGGATGCCACACCCTCGTGTCCTAAACTGGCAAAATTTGCCTATCTGAGATTTAGGGTTCTGATGAATTTTTCCTCATCCTGTACTCATGAAGACTGAGAATTCTATCAGTGCATGAGCACTGTAGCCCAGGGAAGGTCAGAGGTTCTCCCAGGACTCAAATGCTGGGCTTTTTACATCAAGAAGGAGAATACTCCCTTCCAGAGAAAAGGTACAAAGGGAAGAGGAAAATTTTCTTAAATTACTTGATCTGATTTATTTTGGAATGGTGTTGTTTAAGCTTATGTTTGCTTTGTTTGGAAGGTTGGGTTGCACTGTGCTGGGTTGGATGGGCTTGAGTTGAGTTGGGTTGTATTAGGTTTGGCTTGATTTCTGAGCAAGGACAATGGGCTTTGTGTGTATGCTTGAGTATGTAGTAATTGTGCATGACCTGTTGACATATTTTAAATGTTTAATATCTTCCTCAGTGATATAGACAGTGTAATTAAGTGCAAGCTCAACAAGTTGCAGGCAACACCAGACTGAGTGGAATGGTTGACATGCCTGAGGGATGAGATGCCATCCAGAGGGATATGGAAAGGCTAGAGAGGTGGGCCAGTGCGACCCACAAGAAGTTCAACAAGGCCAAGTGCAAGGTCCTGCACCTGGATCAGGGCAATCCCAAACATGAGTACAGGCTAGGCCATGAGTAGATTGAGAGCAGCCTTGTGGAGAAAGACTTGGGGGTAATGGTGAATGAAAAGCTGGACATAAGCTAGCAATGTGCAATTGCAGCCCACAAAGCCAACCGTATCCTGGACTGCAACAACAGAGGCATGCCCAGCATGGCCAGATGAGGGGAGGTGATTCTACCCCTCTACTCCACTCTGATAAGACCCCACATGGCATTCTGCAGCCAGCTCTGGAGTCCTCATCACAGAAAAGACATGGACCTTTTTGATTGGGTCCAAGGGAAGGCCATGAAAATGATCAGAAGTTTGGAAAACCTCTCCTATGAAGAAAGACTGAGAGAGTTGGCGTTGTTCATCCTGGAAAAGAGAAGGCTCTGGGGAGACCTTTTTGTGTACTTAAAGTGGGCTTGTAATAAAAATGGGGACAAACATCTTTGCAGAGGCTATTGCAATAAGACAAGGGGTAATGGTTTTATAATAAAACAAAGTAGATCTCTACTAAATTTAAGGAAGAAGGTCTCTTTACAATGAAAGTGGTGAAATTGTGGAAGAGGTTGCCCAAAGAAGTTGTAGATGCCACATCCCTAGTAACACTCAAGGTCAGGTTGGACAAGGCTCTGAGCAATTTGATCTATTTGAAGCTGTCCCTCCTCATTGCAGGGCACTTGGACTACATGACCCCTAAAAGTCCCTTCCAAACCAAACCCTTCTATGATTCTGTATGCATTCAGTGACACCTGTGATGATCACACTGGTCAGCAGTCCTTGTGGCTAATACAGTGACCAAGCCGTACAGATGTCAGCACTACATCAGAGGGGAG
>NW_010226228.1:2107-4605 GCF_000690775.1 Eurypyga helias
GTGAATGGTGTTGTTCTGAGAGGATGTCGTTTTTCTTTTCTTCTTCCCACGAGGCATATGAGTTCAGCTTGGAGGGTTTATTGTTTACTGGAAAACAAGTCCATCAAAGGAATGGGCAGATCCTCAAAGAGTCCTGTGACTCCTTGCCTGAGGGTGAGCTGAGCCAAAATGGATTTGTTGTTTTCCTCATGCTCATCCTGGAGCACAACATTGTCTGTGGGATGTGGTAAAGGCAGGGACCCCGAGCTCGCCGGGGCTTTTGTGGGATCAGACCTTTAGTGGGTCCAGGAAAGTTGAAGTTGGCAGGAGTTGGGCAGAGCATGAGCCAAAAAGAGGGTGGCTGGCCATTGCCCTAGTGTCTCCCCATCCCTGCTGAGGGTGTGAGTCGCTGCTGTTCAGCACAAGGCCCTGAGCTGGAACCAAAGGTGAGGTGACTTCAGGTACTGAATTCCTTAATGTCTGAAGGGCAGAGTGTGTTGTGGAGAGGTGGTGGTGGCTGCCATGATCCAGAAATGTGCATGGCCAGCACGCTACTTTGCTCCAGGAATGTGCGTGGCCAGCATGCTACTTAGTGTCTCTGCGAGCCACTGAGACAAGATGGACAACAATGTCCTGTGGCCTAAGGGAGCAAGCTAAATACGGCTGCTCCTGAAAGGACACGTTTCAGTCTTGTCCACATGTTAGATGGCAGCAAAATGTTTCAGATGAAAGGGGGAAAGATGTTGTCATCTGAGAGAACTTTGCAAGTCATCAGTCACAGCACCCCAATTGTTTCATGCGTTCCACTGTGTTTCTGTGATAGCAATTAGGTCATAGTTTTCCATCCGGGCAGCTGCTACTAGAACCTCCTTCATGTTTCCATGGTGCATGAAGTTGTATAGAGGCACTTCAGCTGGGCGATCAGCCACATCACCATTTTAGAGGGGTTCATCCTAATTCGCTTGAGACAATTCACATGTGTTTCACTGATGCATCCTAATGCATCAGAAGCCCCTGGCTAGTCTCCTGTGCTTACAACTCCATCCCTTCCCCTGCTTAATTCAGTTTAAATCCCTTTTCATAAGTCCAGCCAGTGTGTTGCCCAGGACACACTTCTCAACTCGGTCAGTAAAGCTCCATCAGCTGTCAACAGCCACAATCTCTCAAAGGTATGACCAATAACCTAGAAGCTGTAACGTTGAGCATGGCACCAGCTACACAGGCAGTCCTTAACCTCTTCAATTCTTCTTCTTTTTTTTTTTTCAAAACCCCTTCTCCAACTGGGTGGATAGAGGAGAACACCATCTGTGCCCCTGAGCGCTTTAACATTGTTCCAAGGGACATAAGATTCAGGGAAGTGATTGTCCCCCTGCACTTGGCACTGGTGAAGCTGCGATTTGAATACTGTGTTCAGTTTTGAGCCCCTTACTACAAGAAAGACATTGAGCTACTAGAGAGCATCAAAAGAAAAGCAACAAAGCTGGTGAAGGATCTAGAGAACAAGTCTTATAAGTACTGGCTGAGGGAAGTGGGGTTGTTTAGCCTGGGAAAAAGGAGGCGGAGAAAAGACTTACTCCCTACAGCTGCCTGAAAGGAGGTTGTAGTGAGGTGGGTGTTGATCTCCTCTCCTTGAGTAACAAGTGATAGGACAAGGGAGGTGATTCTCCCCCTGTACCCTGCTCTTGTGAGACCCCGCTTGCAGTACAGTGTCCAACTGTGGAGCCCTCAACATCAGAAGGATATTGACCACTTGGAGCGAGTCCAGAGGAGGCCATGAAAATGATCAGAGGGCTGGAGCACCTCTCCTATGACGAAAGGCTGCGAGAATTGGGCTTGTTCAGCCTGGAGGAGACAAAGCTCTGGGGAGACCTTATTGCAGCCTTCCAGTACCTGAAGGGGCTACAAGAGAGCTGGAGTGGGACGTATTACAAGGGCCTGTAGTGACAGGACAAGGGGTAACGGGTTTAAATTGAAAGTGGGGAGGTTTAGATTAGATATCAGGAAGAAATTCTTCATGGAGAGGGTGGTGAGGCACTAGAAAAGGTTACCCAAAGAAGCTGTGGATGGCCCAACCCGAAACTGTTCAAGGCAAGGTGGGATGAGGCTTTGAGCAACCTGGTCTAGTGGAAGGTGTCCATGCCCATGGCAGGGGTGTTGGAAGTAGATGATCTTTAAGGACCTTTCCAACCCAAAACATTCTGTGATACTATAATTGTGTCTGAGCCATAGCAGGGCAAGCAAAGGCCTCACTTTTGTTGTTTGGGTACTTAATTTAGCAAGGTCCAAGATGCTGTAAACCATGTGGACTTAGACTTGGAAGGGGACTCCAGCCAAACTGGACCCAATCCACTCTTAGCCACAAATTCAGAGATATCAAGGAAGGTCGCGGCAACTCTGCCTCTGACCAGCGCACAAAGAAATGTTGCTCTACAGATGGCTGTGAGGGGCACAGGCGTTGGAAGACAAAGCAAAAGTACGTTTCACAGACATCAGTCTGCACATGGCCAGGGATGAGGCAA
>NW_010226229.1:0-6788 GCF_000690775.1 Eurypyga helias
GTGACAGCGGCTTCGTGGTATTTTGATAGGCGGAATTAAACCACAACACTCATGAAATATTTTATTAAATAATTTATTTCAAAACCCACTTGTGTTTTTGAAATTGTTTCCAAAGAACTAAGCACATTGCAAAAGTCACTGATTTAGCCCCATGGTGTGAAAAGGCACCTTTGGAAATGTCTTGTGATGATGATGAAAAAGAGGAGGATCCTTTCTCTTTCTGTGGGAAGATAATGCAGAAGTGTTGTAGCAAGTATATCTATAAGTACCTCTGAAGGCAAGACATGCCTGGATTCTAGTCTTTAGAATACCTTGTACTTATACACAGATAAAAAGACCTACAAATCTAGTTTCAGGATGGCAGTGTGGCTTGTGCTGTGGTTAGTTAAGAATATACTGTTTTAAATATTTCTTCTACTTTCAAAGTTCATGTTACTGAATTTTGGCAACACGTAAGACAGCTTGTTCTGTTGTTCCTAAATTATTCATGAACTTTCTGTAATACCTTTCACTTTGTTTATGGTGCCATTGCAAGCTCTGTAAATGGGAGATGTAAATGTAAATTTCCTGTATGTACAGAACAGTGTGGGTGTGTGTTTAGAGATGCACAAAATTGTGTAGGTTTAAAAGCATGATGATTTGTTCTTTTGGTGTTTAAAAATTAATGTTTAATTCCCAAGCTCTTAATGACTTAACTAGGCAAGTACGAATTCTGACAGAATCTGCATGAACATTTGATTTTGTATGGCTTGTAAACAGAAGTTTCTTTTAAACTCTTATGAAGGGGAATTAGACATTATCTGGACTCAAAATTGTAGACAGACAAGACTATTCTGGCACTTGCTCACAACCCCTAATGAACATACTAGTCCCACCTCTCTATAATTTATGCTTTTTATCCCACCCCCTTTTCAGTCTATTCTTAGACAAAGTGCAGTCTCCACATATTTTCCCAAAAGAGGGTTTGGTTAAGATAACATTTGATTTACTGAGCTGAAAGGCATCATAGAAAGTGTCTCCTTTTCTGCTTTTCGTTGTTTGGTTTTTTTTTTTTTTATTTTCCTTTAGGGTTTAGTATAAATGAAGCTTAAGTACTTACAAAGTATAACAAAAACAGTCTGTGGGGGTTGCCATTTGTTTAATTGATTTAGCTCTTAAAATCTGTTATGTAGCTGCCTCAGGTCTCCTAGTTTTTATGAGGTATTTACAATTGATTGTTTGACAGACTACATTTATGATGTTCTCTTCTTAAGTTTACTTGGATTCCCAGAATTAATGCTGTCTTTTCCTGAGGAGTGGAGTGGGGTGGTGCGTTTGGAGATCCTGATCATGATCCCCGAGAGTAACGTCATATTGGCCAGAAGTAATTCGTGCACTCAAGTCTTTTCGAAGTGTGATAAGTGTGCTCCATGCTGCCCTCTTCAGCTTGAGAAAGAGTTAGCTTGGAGATATTTTGGTGTTTTGAGAAACATGAAGGCAGTGTATCTGAGTCAAAGGGTGGACAGGAACTGTTTTGCACACCCTCAGTGCCCATTAAATATTGTGAGAGAAAGCTTGCCATCCTTTATTAGTAATGGTCCATCTAGTGGTTGAGGTATCAATGTCATCTATAACAGCTTCTTTCTTTGAAAGATATTTTTGTGAGAAACAATTAACACATTGGTAGCAGTGTTGGTTCTTTCTTCCTGTCCTTTTAAACAGTGGTGTTTTGTCCTCAGGAAATGTTTAATTTTCACCTGACATTGGTTGTCATTTCAAAGGGGCTAAAGCAGAGCTCTTTATCTCCTCTCCATTAGTGCAGGGTACAGCCTTCCTGGTTGCTGTGGGCAGTATCATCTTTCCTGTTGTTTGGCCTGTAACCTTCATCTCATTCTCAGTTTTGATTACCTTTTATATTCCAGCATCTGTTTTATTCTTTCATGATTTTCTTCCTATGAGACAGCTCTAACATACAGCTTTTACTAACCACACAAAAATTTAGAAGTTATAACATTTCATATCTCAATAATGCAGTATTTTGGTTTTTGGTCTTTGCAGATGCCAAATTTCTTATCCACATCTGTTCAGAGCTGCTGATGAAATATTTTTTTTAACCTGTGACATAAAGTTTTTTGCCTGCTCTCAGCTAACCTCTCTCATGGACGTCCCTTTCTCTAACATGTGAGAATAAAATGCTTATTTTTCCAGTTAATGTCACTGAAGGCCTTTCCCAGCCTATGTATTGTTTGTGTGACATCACACCACTGCATCCTGTTTCAGACAGCCCATGATGCAAGGATTTTGTCACCTGCAGGTTAGTATGCTAATATGCTTCCTGCTTTTACCTTGGGATAAGCTTGCATCAATTCACAAAACCATTCCGTTTCTCCATTATATCTTTTCTTAATACACCCTTTGTCTCCAGAAAAATGTTGACGACAGTCAAGCAACTGGTGTGGCTGTCATGCTGACTAACAATATCATGCTGTTTTTGTGCTCTCTCCATCAGTTGTCTCATGCCTTGTACCTGGCAGGTCTTTAGGGCAGAGACTGTCCTTTTTGTTCTATGTTTGCAGTCTGACAGGGACTCAGGAAAGGCTCTAGTACAAGAGGATAAGAAAATGTTAAAAATATAGGAATTATGTAGATTGGAAACAACCAGTATACAAGTTAGTAGTTACATGATGGCTACGTTTAATAGAAGAGCCATGCTTAGGAATTCTGTTGCTTTTGAGGAATGGATAATTTTCCTTTGTCTTTCCCTTTTTATACACTATCATTGCTTTAAAATTTTGCTATCTGTATCTCCTAAAAGGATGATTTGTCTTATTTATAGATCTACAGGCTGAACTGTTTCTGCAGAAAAATGAAAAGGAAGAATTAAAAAAAAAACAAAACCAAAAAAAACCCAAAAAAACCATTCACCAGCCTGTTGGATAGATTTCTAAAATTTGAGGTGAGCCCAAGGAAGTGAATTCTGAAATTAAATTAAAAAAACCTGCAAAGCTTAGAACTTGCTATAAAGGAATTTGCCTTGAACTATGAAAATTTGTATGAAATATTATAGCTTTGTTTCAAATATAATTTAAGACAGCCAAGCATCTGTTGAAAAGTTTCTTGATTACACACTTGGGAAATATTTGTGTAAAACTGACTGTTCTGACTAATTTGATAAAATTAATTACTTGTAATATCTGCTTAGAACAGAAGAAAACAGGGTATCATTCTGGCAAATTAAACTTTTCTTGCAAATGTAAGTATTAATGTAACTGAGCTTTTTCAGCTTTTTACTTTCTAACCTTTTCTAAGTGGCCCTAGGACCCAGGCACTGATGATCCAGTTCTCCGTCTTGAGGGATTGACTGATGAGCATCATCTTTCAGCTAAATCCCTAGACCATTTTTTTACTTCCCTGAGTCTTTTGTGTTTGCAGTGCCATCTTCTTCTTCCACTTTTTCAAGTACCAATAATTTGCTGCAGCATTGCTAATTTAATTTCTTCTTGCAAGCAGAACTACAGTGATATTTCCAACCTATCAAGTATAATGTCAGTTCTCAGTGTTCTGCAGCTCACTTTCAGTTCTTGGTTTGTCAGTTTTTGTTTGATTGGCTGTGGGTGTTTCTGTTTGGTGGGGTTTGTTTGCTTGTTTGTTTTGTTTTCCTAATCCTCTTTTTGCTTTTCACCACCACTGGTATAACTGTGTGACTTGCTCTAGAAGGTAAAGCAACTGGTCTGTTGAGGCCGTGATTACACTTGTATCAATGGCTAATCCTTGATGTGTCAGAGGTAAACAGGGCAGGAAAACATACATTGTGTCATACTGAAGATACGAAAATCTATTTCTAGAGGATGTATTCCTTGTGACCTCTGTGGTGTTGTCCTAATATTTAAGAGAATGACATGGCATTTCCACTCCAGCTTTCTTGCTTTAGATGAAAACTACTGTTTTCTATTTTTAATAGATGTTACCAATTACTAACTCATATTTTCTGCAGAAAACAAATCAAAAGGGAAGTAAATCTTATGTTAGTAATTATAAAATATTTTATTTTATCTTAGTGAATTATCTTTACATATCCTACATCAGTGAGATAGCTTGAAGTTATTAAAACTATTGTGTTACTGTGCATGCAGTATTACTTCTGATAATATGAAGTTGAATTTCTATTTTAGGCCTATTTGTAGCAGTAGATCATATAAAAATCCAGCTGTTATATTTGTCATCATTGTAGTAAACAGGTATGGATTTGTAATTATACCCATGTATAGTACTAAAGTTTCTCTCCCACACAGAGCAAAGAGCATTCCAATATATAACATTTTCATTTGAAATATGGCTGGCAAAACATGGGAAAACTATTAATTCCAATGTGTTATCTAAATTATTAAGCATTTTCGTCACCTTTCATTCCATTATAGTGATAATGATAATAGTTTAAAAATTACTTTAATTAATAGGACTCATTTATAATAATTGTTGTTATCGATTCTTTGATGTAGCATGTCCGTAGTTATGCTTCAGCTGAGGGGTGAGGGACTGCTATATATTGAAACCAAAACTGTGATCACCTTGTGCAATGTAGAGTCACGTGCCCTGCAGGTTGGTGTTGGGTTTGTTTTGTTTTGTTTTGGAGAGTTTGTTTGTTTGTTTTTTTCCTTTTTTTTTCTTTCTTTTTTCCCCACCCCCCTTCCTAATACTGGGACTGAGCAGCAGTGTGGACTAGATCAACTGTGCAGGTGACACCTGATGTTGCCACATCACCCACATACGCTGTTCCCATCTTCCTTCCATCTTCCTGAAATACTTATTAAGTCCACGTTTTGCTATTGGAACAATAACATTGAAACTTAAATGGGGTGAAAGATATGGACTGTCATTTCTAAAATATTCTCAGCTCTGTATCAGTTAGTGAAGGCTCACGTGTATATGTGCATGAAGCTCACTTTCTTTGAAATTTACTTTTTTATATGTTACAGTGTTTAGTAGCTAAATCTGAAGCAGTGAATTTGGTTCAGACTATTTCAGAGTCCCCCGGGATGCATTTAAGAAATGGGAGATAAGTAATATCCAGGATTTCCAGGTTTTTTTTTTAGATTGCAGCAATGAGGGTTTGGTTCAAAGCAATACTGGCAATCACAGATCCTAGATGATCTTATAGATCCTTTCCAACCTTAGTGATTCTGTGATAAGAGACAAAGATGCACTTACATGTGTATTTACTGATTTGTCGCAGCAATAAAATTTCAGCCCTTTTTGCCAGCCAAAATACTGTTTCAATTATTTCTGGAAAAGTCAGTCACTTTGGCCAAAGAGAGCTTGGAGAAACTTAGGACATGATGCATTCAGGTGTATGAAGTTTTGGGAGGCTTGTTTGAAGTTTCTGGGCATCTCTTGTCACAAAGTATCCTTCTAGAAAAGAATTCAGGAACTGTGCTGTCAGTCTTTGCAATTAAACACTTTAGTCATGAACAGCCCTCACCTGTGAGATGCACTTTCCAGATTCTCAATTCTGGGGGTGCCCCTAGCATGGTTTATCCTGCCCCTTCTCTTTAATCACAGCTCATCCTAGGCAGCACAGGCTCTATTCGCAGCATAAAAGTTTTTGTATATATTTGACTGGAACAGATTGGAGGGTTAAGCATGGGAGGTTGCATTTTCAGAAGTGTGCAAGTAATCTGGAAGCAGTTTCTTGGAAAAAATCAATGACAGTTGTGCTTCTGTGTCATGTAGGTATTTTTGAAAACCTCAGTGAAGCATCAAAGCTTCATAAAAAGTAAACAGTCTTAGAGTCACTTAATGAATCTTAAAGAAGTTGGAAAAAGAGATACAATCATTGAATATATATTTTGCTTTTTCCTGCATACAAGCAATTAATTTCAATGTACTTGTATGACTAAATTCACCTGTTGCTGAGCACATGCACTATTTGATTCCTTGATGCATGCTGCATTAGTTATTTTTAACAAAATAAAAGAATGTTAAAGACCTGAATACTCTTAAGTCCTTAAGACTTAGTTAATGTTTTGGTCTTCTGCTGTGTTGTTAAATTGAAAGCAATGAGAACCATATTCAAATCTTACCTCAATAACACTGGAAAGTTAATTGAAAATATGATAATTCTTCATAGAATCATAGAATCATTTGAGTTGTAAGGGACCTTAAAGATCATCTAGTTCCACCCCCCCTGCCAGGGGCAGGGTCACCTTCCACTAGACCAAGTTGCTCAAAGCCTCATCCGGCCTGGCCTTGAACACTTCCAGGGATGGGGCATCCACAGATTCTCTGGGCAACATGTTCAAATGCCTCACCACCCTCTCTGGGAAGAACTTCTTCCTGATATCTAATCTAAATCTCCTCACTTTCAATTTAAACCTGTTACCCCTTGTCCTATCATTACAGGCCCTTGCAAAAAGTCCCCCCAAGCTTCCTTGTAGGCTCCCTTCAGGTACTGGAAGGCTGCAATAAGGTCTCCCTGGAGCCTTCTCTTCTCCAGGCTGAACAAGCCCAACTCTCTCAGCCTGTCCACATAGCAGAGGTGCTCCAGCCCTCTGAGCATCTTCGTGGCCTCCTCTGGACTCTCTTCAACCAGTCCATACCCTTCTGATGTTGTGGGTTCCACAGCTGGACACAGTACTTGAGGGGGGGTCTCACAAGAACAGAGTAGAGGGGGAGAATCACCTCCCTCAACCTGCCGGCCACACTTCATACAGCCCAGGATATGATTGGATTTCCAGGCTTCCAGCACACACTGCCGGCTCATGTTCAGCTTTTCATCCACCAGTACCCCCAAGTCCTTCTCCTCAGGGCTG
>NW_010226229.1:6893-11121 GCF_000690775.1 Eurypyga helias
CAGGGCCCCACCCCCCCAGCCTGTCCAGGTCCCTCTGGATGGCATCCCTTCCCTCCAGCATGTCAACTGCCTCACACAGCTTGGTGTCGTCAGCAAAGTTGCTGAGGATGCACTCAATCCCATCGTCCGTGTCACTCACGAATATGTTAAACAGTAACAGTCCCAACACGAACCAATGAAGAACGCCGCTCGTTACTAATGTCCACTCAGACATTGAGCCACTGACCACCACTCTCTGAGTGTGACCATCCAGCCAATTCTTTATCCATCAATCAGCCCACCCGTCAAATCCATATCTCTCCAGTTTCGAGACAAGAATGTCATGTGAGTGTCACTCACGAATATGTTAAACAGTAACAGTCCCAACACGAACCAATGAAGAACGCCGCTCGTTACTAATGTCCACTCAGACATTGAGCCACTGACCACCACTCTCTGAGTGTGACCATCCAGCCAATTCTTTATCCATCAATCAGCCCACCCGTCAAATCCATATCTCTCCAGTTTCGAGACAAGAATGTCATGTGAGACAGTACCAAAAGCTTTGCACAAGGCCAGGTAGATGACATCAGTTGCCTGTCCCCTATCCACCCAGGTCGTGACCCCATTGTTCCAGCAGGAACTTCTCCAGACCACTACAACTTTTTGAATACGATGGATAGAGGTTTCACAACCTCACTCACATAGAACTTTCTGGGGATGAAATAACAGTAAGAAGTAAAAAAAAAGAAGTAAAGGAAAGATTCTGAAACTGCTTTAAATGTGTCTGTTAATGACTTAGTACTTATTTCCTTTGTATTTTAAAAGGGGCTCATTGTCTCTGAAATATAACTTCTAGTTTCATATTTTGCTTTTTTTTTTTTTTTCCCTTGTGATTTTGGAGACTTAGTAAGGGATGGGGAAAGCTACGTGATTTTTAAAAGTTGCAATGTAATACAAAGCTTGACCCAAATTTTCCAGACAGTGGAAATTTTGAGCAAAAACATGTTGAAGGAGAGACAGTGTGGATTTCAAAGAACAGTATTGATGGAAAGAGCAACCATTGCTAGGTTCAGTAGATAAGATAAAAGATCATGGACATCATTGCTTAAAAGAGAACAATTATACTGCCAACTCCTTCATTCCCCCCACTGGCTATCACTGTTCTCTCTACTCCCTTCCCATCCACACACATCCTAAAACACAGTTTCTATGCAAATCCTTAATAAGTTGTCCTTTGTTTCTTTTCTTTCTTTCCACTCCTGTTTTCTTCCTGTGCTAATAGATTAAAAAACAAGCAAGCAAGCAAACAAACAAAAACCACACAACCCACCACCCCCCAAAAAAAACACAAAGCGGAGCAGGATTAGGGGGATGAGTCATGATGTTGGAAACATAAAGTGAAGCCCTGATGATGTATAGTATAAGTGGAGTTGTGTAAGAGTAAGGAAATTATTTTCTTTTTAATCAACTAGAAAAAAATCTAAAGGTTTAATTTAAAATTTCCTCCTGTATTTGACCATGACTAAAAGTTTCCTCGTAGGACTGGTTCTGCTCCCATTCTCACTAGTTACTCTGATTCTGAGATGCTCCTACCACCAGTATTTGCTGTAGTTAGTGGAAGACAGCTGTCAAAATGAGCTACCACATGTAACAGTGGTAGCACTGCAGTGTCCTAGCATCTAATTTGGGGATTTGTTAATAAATCCACAAAAAAAAAAAAAAAAAAAGGTGTGTATGTAACTTTTTATTTGTAAGAAAGATAAACTGTTCCTGCTGCAGAAATCTTGCTGGCAATTGTGAAATGTGGAGTTTACAGGTAGAAGTGGAATTAGATTTCTTATAGAAAGAATTAATTTATTTTCAGTACTAATGGATGTCAGTTTCCATTTAATTGGAAATAATACCTCCAGTTCAAAGATCACCTCTGATCTCTGGTTATAATATGTTAATGACATAAAATTATCCAGACCTAAATCATTTTAGAGATTCTATTTTTGGAGCTGCTGTGCACTCTGCTAGTGTCAAGTAATAAAAACCAATCAGCTGCAGTTTTTCCTCCTGCATGCATTTTTGGACAGAACAGCCAGGATTTTGATAGACAATAGCTAATGGGTCAGAAAACATCTCAGAAGACTTATACCCGAAATCTGATCTGTGCTGCATTCATAGTGTTCCATTATTTTGAATGAAATAAAATTACGCTGTGACATGAACATCATATTCAAAATAAAGCTCGATAAACACATTTGGTTTGTGACATGCAGATTTTGATTTGGGGAAAACCAGTTTTCTTTAGCTACTGCATGTCCAGCTTGACATGTATGTGGATTTGGTGCGTCACACCAAGTTGCTCTGTATGCTCTGTAGAAAATGCTGCAAAACAGCAGCATTGGTGGATCGCAACAAATAATGATTAATCAAGTCCTGCTGTGTGATATATTTTACAGGGTGAAATCTGGATGTAGCTGTCAGTTGTGTATTTTGCACCTTTTCCCAAACAGATATCAGGAAGATGTTTATATTCTTTTTATGAGGGGTTCTGGGCACACGAACTGCATCATTTATTTGTTATGTATCCAGGCTGGGCTTACACACATCTCGCCTTCATCGGTTAACAGGCTATGCTGAACAACCAGGCCAGATCCAGCAGCTCTAGGGAGAATGTGATTATTCATTGTTTTTTAAATTTAGGACCTGCGTGTATTTCAAGGCTGGAGCCGATGGCAGCCATCAACCACAGCCTGAACCACCTGTCTGTGTTCACATAAACAACGGACATGCTAGGAGGATTATGAGATTAATGTTTCTACCATGTGGTGTCTAATTCTTTAGTATTTATTTGAAACGTGCTAAGCAGTGTTTATTTTATGGCTGAACAGTTACAGCAGTGCATTGGAAGTTGTATCTATTGTTGGCTATTTAACCCCAACCATCATAGACACTAGTGTGTCGTACCTGCCACAGAAGTACATCAGCAAACACGGGACTGAGCACTGAACCTTTTTTTTATTAGTAGTATTACAATTATTATCAGTGCGGTCTGTCGAGTTAGTGTCAGAGCGCTTGATTAACACAGGGCGAGAGATAAGCTCCTGTGAATTGATGCTGGCAAAGTGCTGGGGAATTCAGAGTAGCACATTCTCTGGGTATTGCTTATTCCATTACACTGCAATGCTTGCCTATCGTGTTTTTATATTACCCATTTCCCAGTGATTGATTTTGAAAGTCACAGAATGTATTCCTTTCATATCATAAGAGCTTAAATGTGTGCACAGAGATTATGCAATGAAAAGAAGCAGACTCTTCTACGAAATCAGCTGAATGCTGAAAATGTTTTTTTCTTTGATTAGGAATCAGTTCTGGAGGAATTGGTTGTATGCACTGTACAATTCAAAGATAGACACTCTCTGCACAAGGATGCTAACGTGTATCAGATGGGAGGACAAGTAGTGTTTTCTAAAATAAGATGGGTATTTATCAGCAAAAGTGAATGTTGTGAATTCTTTTCCTTCTCAATTATTATAGGATGTCTACATTGTAAAAGTTTTAATGAAGAATGGGTAGAAAAGTGGGGAGGAAATGATCAAGGTTGTATTTATTATATGGGAATGTGCAATTTCAATCTGATCTTTCAAAAAAATAGTGAAAAGAATGTGTTAAAAAAAAAAATCACAGAAATGTCCTGTCTTGTGCCATCAGCACAAGAGCCACAGCAGTGGCCTTCTGTGTGCTGTGCTCACTGTTCACTGTGGTTTCCAAAACCTTAAATACCTTATGTTGGCACAATGTATTTGTTCTTTTGTCTTCATAATTTCTTTTCCCTTAGACACTAGATCAATACTAGTGGAATCTAGTTGTTGACTACCAACCAAGCTGCTGTTCCTGCCAGTCAGCCTTTGCTTATGTATGTCTCCAGTCTTTTGTATTGTCCAGAGAGATGCCATTTCTCTGGTCTCCAGATTGGACCTGTTTCATTACTTGTATGGTCTGGACATGGAACCTGCTTTGTATTCATTTGAGGTTAGAGATCCTTCCCAGTTCAATTTGTTTTCTGTTTAAATTATTTAGGTGAACTGGTAGCTGTTTGTGTCAATCTGAAGTGTGTATATCCTTTTTGTCAGGCAGCCCAGAAAGTATCTAATCCTTGAAGTTCAAATTCCCACTGATGTTTGGAATAAGTTGAGGAGAAGAAAAATTGTTGCTTCTGTTTCTAAGATCAGACAGGTTTGTCAACCCAAAACTTTCA